>NC_138146.1:17814511-17892011 GCF_964199315.1 Orbicella franksi | reverse complement strand
TGCTAAGAAAATAGTTAAATTTTAAAAGCGCGGTTTTAAGATCTAACAGATCTTCTTGTTAACAGTACTCGATCTTAACCTTTACCTTTGTCATCATGTGCCGCGTCATTAAAATTGCAGCTATTTTCTCACAATACTGTACCGACGCTCCAAACATCGCACATATATAATCTCAGAACTGCATATTAAACTCGATTCAAAGTTATTACAACACCTATAGATGATGCAACTCTTTGGAAATATAGGTATATTAAGTGTTATCCAAGTTTGACAGTTTGACGACCTTTGCATCGCTTCCATTTCTGCGAATCAAACCAACATCTAATTGTAATTCTCACTGTAATTCAGTTCAGGGATACTTACATCCTTTGCCTCCCACTTGGGATTTAGCGTGTTCTTTTGAACTGAAGTGTTCTTCTTACGACCTATTGGTAACAAGAAAACAGCTTTAAGCTTTTCATTTCTCCAGTAAAATTTAAATCTGGCATAGAACACAACAAAAGGCCTAAGGATCCTCTCCTTCATTTGGCGTCATTAGTGATTTGCATTTCATTTTTGCTCGTGCCAGCTTCCTCATAAATTTCTTGAGGCCCCGTCCACACTCCGCCGGGAAAATTGGAAAATAGCGTTTTCACTCTGAAAATGCATCATTTTTCCGTCCACACTACGCCGGATAAATTTGAAAACGCACCACTGAGCAGCTGTCATTTGGGAATTTTGTTTGAGAAAAATCTGAGGGAGAAATTACATGATTATCGTAGCATCCTTGAGCGCGTTCCATTCGACCAAAAGTTCCGATTTGAATTACCGAAATTTTCGTATGCCGAATGGAACGGTATTTGCCACCAGACCGGACCGATCTCGCTCTATTCCCGCTTAGCAACATTTCCCGCCATTATTTACTCGACAAAATGCTGAAGAATAATGATGACGTGGCTGTTGTACAAGTGTAGTAAGCTGCTTGATGCGAAGAAATTTAACACGAATTTACGACTATTTTACGGTTAAGTAAACTCGCTCTTCTGAGATATTTACCTGACCGACTTAAGAATTATTTTCGTGAGATAATAAACTTGCGAACTTTTCTTGCGGGAGATTATGCAAACCGGGCAAGTGCCCACAGGAAATTCGGAACGACCAGTCCACAATTTTCCAGAGAAGCAGATCCTAAGGTTTCTGTGGAGGATAGGCCATCAATAAAAGGCTGGAACTGTGGCAGATCGTTTTACATCCAGTGTAGTATCGACTAGCCGCCATCTTGTAGCTTTCAGGTACGACCAGAGGAACTGGGGCCAATTCATTCCGGGTAGAAATGTCAAATGGACCAGAAAATTTCCGGAATTCACAAATTTCCGGAAAAAAGGACAACCTCAAGAAGTTGACCGAAATTTTCGAAATGATTTTCCGGAGATTTTCTGTTCCATTTGATTTTGAACCGGAATTTTCGGAAATTTTGGTCGAATGGAACGCGCCCCTTGTTTTTGAAAGCTTCCTTTTCAAAATGTTTTCCGTTCCCACTAAAACGAAAAAGCCGGCGTTTTCAAATTCTTTCGAAAAGGTCCGTTTTCGTGATGGATTAGTGTGGACTGTACAAATAAAGCTGCGTTTTCAAATTTCTGCGGCATTATGTGGACGAGGCCAAAACCTCTGTAAAACTTCGCAATGTTAGAAAACGCTTTTGTGTATACTCGGGAATGTGTGAGTTAATATTATCAATATAAATATAAATGAATTCAATGTAATTGTGAGCAGTGATCAAAAAATATAGCAAATCACGAATGCTGATCAGAAGAGAACGCAAACCATTTGGCTTGTGTATCACACAACATATGCTAAAAACATATAAATATTTGTATTGTCGAAACTTCCCCAAGGAAACGAGAATGAATCGTCACCGTTCTGGTAATTTCCATCAGAATTCAATTTAACAGAAAGACGCTTAGGCGTTCAAAGGTTCGAAGAGACTTTCTTCTTGTGTCATCTTACAAATTTCCTGAGCCGACTTAATGATTTGTAGTCTTTTGTCATAATCAACTGCTTTTTTGTGTCATCGGAAGGAGGTTTTCTTAGCTCGAAACACATACATGTATGTATTCACCTGTCCAACGGTTACATTTGTTTTGCAACGTCAGTACTACATGACAACTTTTTAAAAATGTGTTATTAAAAGAGTGACATTCGCGGATGTAAATAAATTCGTAAGTTCGGGAAAAAAAAAATACTTGTGATATTTTTGATCTGTTATCTCGACCTCTTGTTAACCAAGGAGCCCTGGCCAACTTGTTAGCGATATTGATATCGATCTTATCACTTTTATCAGTTGAAGTTTAAGTTCGATAAGGAACCTTCAACTGATCAAAAAATTACGCGGGCTAGAAGGTGATTAAAAACGGTTTATATCAAGAATTTAGGATACTTTCCATCGGTCAGGACTGCCCCGGCAGTGGGCAAGCCATAAAAACAGAATGATATTTACCGATGACAGCTGGCCAACCAATGTGTAACTCCTCCCGATTAGAAATTCCTCTAACAACTTACAATTTGAAAAATTCTACTGAAGAGAAGAAGGGCAACAGACCGACTCAGTTTTTAAAACAAAACAGCAAACTTTGAACCAACAGGTCCGAAAGTGTGCTTCCTAAATAAGTTCATTGTTCCCGGAAAGCAGCGATCGAATTAAATCTTCTCATTAGAATTTAAACCGAAAATTTCCTGGGATTTTGGCAAAATGGAACACCCCGTTATTGACTAAAACCAAGTCTTTTCATAACTTACCTCGAAAACTTAAAACCACAAAAGGATCGCTCAGTCCTCTGAAGTCAACATTAGGTAGATTTGAGGCGCTGTGAACAGTCACTTTGAGCGACATTCTGTTGTGTGAGTCAAGAAAGAACTCAATCTGTCATATGACACTCACAAAACCCACCAATCCACGTAAAATTGCTGGTCTGCTGTTCTTCAATGAAGAATCCTTGTGTACTCAAGTAGTTCTTTAGGCTAGAAAAAAGTAAGCGTGATATGGTTCATACTCTAAACCTTGTCAGTGATCACGATTTCGTGAGAAGGTCAACTTCTTTTTGTTATGGCAACAATTTAAATTAAAATTGAATGACACACCTCGATTTAAATTATCATGTTTTTCCTGCTCGATCGCGGCCCTGAAAGACTCCTGTTGGGTTTTTCTTGGATTTCGAGATAATTCCTAAAAACTCGTTTTAACGAACAGTTAAGAATCTGTCAAGAAGCAATTACCCTTGTTTCATATAAACAGCTGAGTCAAGATCAACATTACACACTGTAAGTAATTAATATATATGTTCACTCCGCATAATTTACAGTCGATCTTTCTAGTATCCGAAACGGCTGAGCAAGCAATCACTCGCGGAAGTAACTTTTACAGGTCAAAAAAAAAAAAAAAAAAATCGGCGACAATTCGAGTCAGCCGAAACAGCTTATTTTGTAATACGAACTGGTAAACATAGGAAGAAAATAAAAATGGCCAAGCGCGCTACTCGTTGCTATGGTTATAAGTTTTCCTTTTTGACATGGTAATGGCAGAACTTAGTCATTCTTTCCCTAATTTCTTCTCTTTACCCAAGGATCCGGTCGTCTAATTTAACGGAAACTGCAACATTTAGGCAAAGTATATTCGCTCCCTCTGGTCATGTCACATAAATTTTCCGGGTATGGTGTAATTGTTATTTGGTAAGGAGTAGACTCAAGGTAAATCAGTGCTTTTACTAGCTACAACTTTTCTTCGTGTCAGATAACATGTTTTTGTTTCCTTTCTTCTGTGTAGTTCACGGTAAGATACAAAAGAAGCCGCGATGTTCTTTGATAATAAACTGAAAGTTAATACTAGTTAGCGGACGGAACCCGAATGTGCGGACTTTGTATAAGGCCTCATTTTTTTCTGTGAAAATCAATGTCAATCATTATATTCAAAGTACAAATATCACATTTATTTGGATCAATTCGTTTTTCTTCTTATTATTATTATTTTCTCCGAGACGATTTTCAAGGTGGCCTCAAGGCAAAATACCTCCTGCCAAACTCTGGAACGTGCGAAGCGTGACATACCTTTATCCCTTCTCACGCGGACAGTCTCGCTTTTACTTTCACGCGGATTTTTATTCATTTTTTTATTGAAAAGATCTTTAGTCTTGAAACGGTCTTGAACGGAACTTTACCCATGTTTATATAAAGCCATACACTCATTACGATCTAGTATTTTAAACGGGTGAAACACAGTTTATTTTGTTTGTGGTCGGGATTATGAGTAAGGGCATTGGGGGGGGGGGGGGTGGGCAAGAGGTGTCGGAAAAAATATTGCGGACATTGTCATAGGCATCGCAGGTGGTTGAGCCTGCAGCTGGTACTGAAGGAGTTGAGTGGGAGTGAAAAAGAATGTAATAATATATCCAGAGTGACAACTGGGAAGGTGTGTGTGTGTGTGTGTGTGTGTGTGTGTGAGGGGGGGGGGGGGAAGGCATTCAGGGATTTCGCGGAGTCTCCACAGATCGTAACAAAGACAGTAAGTTGGTAAGACACTCGCTGAACTACGGACAAAATTAACGAGTTGCAACTTTACGCAGCATTTCATTTTATTTTACTTAAGACACTACGTGCAAAATAGTATCATATCAATGACAAATTTGACCTTGACTTTCAATTACTGTTTGACCAAAAATTCGGTATCATTATAATGATTTTTTTAGACCGTATATATACAGTCTGACTTGATTTAGAATATTACGTTTTTCGTTGGAACTTGACTAACCTAACATAACAAGGCAAGAGTAATTACAGGAAAGTTTAAACCAGAAGAATTCCCATCACCATGAAAACGTAGAGCGGCACCTTTACTAAGAACTAACGATTTGTAGGTTAAACGATAACCTCTGAACTTTTGCGCACAGAACAATATAGAAATTTGGTCTTGAATAATTCTTCACATCATACAAAAATATAGCTTTTGTACCCGATCGCCCCTTTTGCCTTGATGGGAAAGATCAACGCAAGATGAGAAATAGACGGGAAAATTTTGTATGGGAAAACTAACCAGAATTGACTTTTCTTTAATACGCAGAACATTTACTCGTATTTATGATTATGTTCATAGCTGCTGGGCCAATATATTTTAACGAAATCTTGAAATTTAAACTGTAAGGAAAGAAAAGGGGGCCATCCGGCGTGCCCGTCCATTGTCCTAGTTGGTTTGCATTTAGACGCCAAATAACTTCTTGACGGTGTAACCCTGAAATAATAATAAAAGTTCAAGTTAAGTATCTCCAGTATGTCTTCAAGTACTAATCAAGTGCTCCGAGGGTGGTTAACATCATTTTCCATTCCATGTTAGAAATAAAATACTGAAGACACTTCGCGCACGTGATTAAAATTGTCTAAACAACAACTCTCTGGAAACACAGGGCGCTTTCCATTGGATAAAAAATTCCGCTTTGAATTTCCGGATACGATGTATTTACAGTGACGAATGGAACAGCATTTTCCTGGATTTCCGCAAAAGAGGACAACCTTGTGAGGTAGAACGAAATTTTTGGAAATTTCTTACCGGGAATTTCCGTTCCATTTGAGTTTTTCTCTCGGAATTTTTTAAGGGTTTTGGTTGAACGATTCGCTTTTCAGAAATTCAACAACTTCCTGATTTTCTGGAAACTTTCCCTGGAAATTTCCGTACCATTTGTCCCCGTTTCGAAATTCTCTAAATTTGTCGTTGAATGGAAAGGACCCAGAGAATTATTATAATTGTTTTCTCCTGGCAAACTTCGGTACAATAATTATATGGGTTATATTGACCAAGCGCGAGGTCAAGATGGCTGGATAATACGTTGAGGTCTACAAACTAGCGAAAAAATAAATGATCGAGGCCACTATCCAGCCATGTTGACCGAAGATGGTTGGTCAGTATGGTACAAGCCATTTGCCTACGAGATTCATCAGCTTATACAGTAGAGTGTGAGAGTGTACCCACCGGCATACTGTAGAAGAAGATGCCAAGGAGCAGGCCGGTGATGATTAAGATGAGAAGAATAAGGAGGATCCATTTATATCGTCGCCAAATAATGTATCGCAGGGTCTTGAACGGAGATGTAAACCACAGGAACGAGGTAGCAGGACGACTAAGGGAAAGTCAGATAAAGTCAAGTCAAACATGGGGAAGAAGAAGAAGAAGCCAAAAATGGAAACTATGCTTCTAGAGGAACACCTTTTTTAGATACTAATAGTAACAAAGCTCATTTTAAGACTCAAATTGATGACAAAGAGCACATGACTGCCTTTACAACCAACTCGGGTCAGCTTCAATATTCCAGGAAAATTTCCTACAAGTTGGAATAGTTCGTAATATGTTCTTTTCCACAAGATGTCCGTGCAAAACGTTTTGATTTCCTTTAACGAAATGGTTTCCTGCGTGTCCCTTGATACATATCCAATTAGCAGTTAAATGCGCGCTAACACTTACTTTGGTTCCTCTAGAACAGGGTGCTGGTTTGGGTCCTCTCGCCCTTCTCCCGCGGGTTTTGCTGCTGCTTCGTATCCCGCAAGTAACTCAACAGTCATCTCAACTTTACCCTGCGGTCACAACATACAAGTTTGAATAAGAGTTGTGTAATGTTGTGTTACAAACGTATGCTAAGTATATTCCATAATGGAAAGTCGTTGCAAGTGTTATAAATTAAAAACAGGAAAACCATCCGGGATACACGGGACAGTGCCCGTTCCATTATTTGGAAACTAATGGACCAACAAGAAAAGGATGTCACTGGCTGATTTCAAGCCGTGCAAAAACGCTCTTTACTAGGCCGGATACATTTTACTTCATTTCAATTTTAATCACAGTGATGCGGAAAAAACAACGGCTGTGCTTGACAACTCAATAGTTTGACAATAAGGTATAGCAAGAGCCAAATACACCTACAAGGGTTTGCAAAGAGCCTTATATGCATGTGCATGGCATCTTTTCGGTAAATCACCCGCTATTAGGGTAGAAAGAGAGACTTGCCTATAGACTTACGATGACATCTATTCAATCATCTTAAGAACTGACTGACCTTGGATGCATGATGGATAACACAAAAGATAGCAACTTTTTACTTCCTCCCTTTGAGAATACGTGGCTATAAATGAAGGGCGGGCACTTTTTCGAATAAATTATTATAGAGACCGCAAACTTACGGAGCACACTGGAGGTGCGGCTGGGTCTGTTGTATCGCGTTTATAACAGGCCCACCAACCCCTCGAACTCTTCTGAACAAATAAGTCAAGGGTCTGACCAATAAGACCCGGATCTTTCTTTTCTTTGCCGCAGTGATCAGAGTTTTGACAAGGCTTATCCAACTCACTCAGATCCAATTCCCTCTCACCTTTGTGAAAAAGTGAAAAAACAAACAAACAAACAAAAAAACGTATTTTGATCAAATTAAAAGTCGCCACAATCCTCCTAATGTTAACAATCTAATCTTTATTTATTTAACCACAGTTATGAAATAACGGGTCTCATTTGTTAACCTTACGAAACTACATAATATACTTTTTGAGAAAACAGCCCCCTAAAAAATTCACATTTAATCATTAAAATCTTCGTTTTAATGATCAAAGTAAACAAGTTACTTTCCTTTTTTCGTCGCGGAATCTTCTTAAGGAAATTAAAACATGTTCTGCGTGCTTTTATCGAGGCATAGAAACACTCGTGGAAGTTTGGGAGAGCTCGAAAAAGCTGTTGAAACATTTGCCTCTCGGCTCGTCTTCTAACAGCATTTCTCGTTCTCCCACACTTCCACTCGTCTTTCTGTTTAACAATTAGATTATGAGCTTGAGATTTCTATCGCGTGATAGCTGACGAGGGCGCAGCCCGAGTTCACTATCTCGCATAGAAATCGAGAGCGAATAATCTAATTGTTTTAGTATAGATCTTCCAGTCGTTCAAAACATTATCTAAATCCTCTTCACAGATACTTCGAAAGCGCCAAGAAGTGGCCCTCAAGGGTAAACTGTTACGCTACTCACTATCTATCACAGAATAGATAGTGAGTGGGGTAGCCAATCAGATATAGACATTCGTGATAGAAGGCTAGTTACTAAAACTCGATAGAAACACAGAACATGTTTTCCCTTTCTTAAATAGAAGGCTACACATACATACAAAAGGTTAAACTGAATAAAACAAAATATCATGGACATCACCAAACAAGTTCATTATACTGAAAGATACGGCTTTTTTTCCTCTCGATGCCTTACTTTACATCATTTTCCAGCTAAAAAGTACAGAGCTGATTGTTTGTGTTTTGTTACTTGTAATGTGCAGCATGTCGTGCACATAAACAGTTCCACGAGCACAAATAAATTCTCTGCACGCCAATGCGTACCTATGAAGTCGTCACTAGAAAACGTGTCGTTCTCCCAGATCTGCAGTCTAAGTTTTGGTTTGGCTTTCTCCTCTGTCTCGTCAAGGCTCCAGAAGTGTTCCTAACCAACATAAAACTTGCATTAGACTTTTGCTCAGTGTTGCTTAGCGCAAATTTTTAAGGCCATTGACTGATTAAAGAATTCTCTTAGATAAGCCAAAAGTTGAGGAACACTGAACCTTTCTTTTAACGACCAACTTCTTCTCAATTGGCATATAATCAAAGGGGAACACCATCCTCCAGTTGAAGTTGCCACTGCCATCTAGTGATCTGTTGAAATCAGTGACGAGAATAAGTTGAAAGTTAACATGGTCAGTTCAGAGAAAGAGTTCGTTGAAGTTATAATTATCTTCTGAGAGTCTTGTTACTGACACGTGAAGGCGTTCTTTTATCAATTTTGCGTGTTCTTCGTAAGTTAAACGATGAAGAGAATTAAAATAGCGCGCCTTTTAGCATACTCTTTGGCCGCGTAATATGTGGGTGTATGTGGTAAAAAACAAAACAAACAAACAAACAAACAAACAAAAAACCCAGTTTCTTTGTTACGAAGCTTACAAGTAAAACATGTCGCTTGTTGTAATTAAAGTTACCTGTAATGCACATCAGTCTTCTGTTTCTCGTTTTGGACATCGAGCCATCTAAAAAAGAACCAACCACATAAAACTGATCATTTTCTTTATGGATACCATCTATTATTGAGCAATTTAAGGTTCGATTTACAAAGTACTTGCAAAACTAACAAAAATCGACTTCAACTCTCAGAGCAAACAACGCTGAAGGTTATACCAGAGCTAAACAAAATATAAATCATGAAAATACAATAATAAATCGCTACAGTCAAACCATTGAAAATCATTTGCGGATATTTTTGCTAAAAAGAAGGATGAAGAGAAACCACTTACGCCTTGACATAAATGTCACTCATCTTCTCTCCTGTGATCGACTCTTCCTCTAGCAAGACGTCAGTAGTATTCCAGATGATGACACGCAACTCTTGCCTACGTAGACAAAGAAAACGTCTCGAGACTGCATGACATTAACAGGCTTTTCATAAATGGCTTCCATTCAATAGCCCCTTTCCGGGTTGCCCTAAGCCTCTCTATCAAAGCGAGGCCTGGTGCACAACCACTCATATGAAAATGAGTTCAATTTGCATGTGAATGAAATCTCATTTTCATATGAAGGATAGGCACCGAGACACGCTTTGAGAAAGAGGCTAAAGATAATTCGGAAATGATTAATTTGAAATTCTTTTGTATGCATTTAAATTAGCCTCACTAACGTAACTTCGTTTGGGAGAAAAAATTATTTTCAATTATCAAATTAAAAACGAGGTTAATAAGGCTATTGTTAATACGAATTATGAATCTATAACTATGCAGCCATTTATGAAGAGGGTCAATATTTCCGCGCCCAGTTCCCTAATAATGGGTTAGTAGCCCTGTACTCCCGCTAAACTCTGGTGATACAATATTTGGCATTTTATACGTACAGTTGAACTTCCGTTTTTAACACAAACACCATGCATAGAGTCACAGCGGAGTCTCCGTAATATTTAGGTGCATGTATGGAGGTACAAACTATATAAAATCTGGTTCCTCTGGGACTAAGTGAACTATCCCCAATATAAAGGCGTCCATATTCTGGAGGTGTTCGTAAGGAGAGTCTCAACTCGTACGTATTGCCTCAAATTTTGAAATGTTAAAACCTCCAGTGTTAAACAGCTGTTCCAAAACAGCATTCACAAGTTAACCTTTAACTTACTTGATGGGTTTCCGTTCTTGGATAACAACAGGTGGTTTCGGAGCACCGTCTTCCTTTGGAAAGATGTCGACCCACATTTGAAGTTTACCCTGAAAAGAGAAAGAACCAACAAATCGAAATCTTCTCAAAGACAAAAGAACCAAACACGGAGAACTGTAAAGAAACATTCAGAAATAAGCTAAAACGACCCAACCACTTTCGATCTCTAAAGGATCTCTAAACGCAAACACAACTGCAAGCGATGCTCACATGTCAATGTAAATACAATAAGTTACACAGAAAAAGACCATCTCGGTTAAAGGTTACCGTAATGATTTCTTTTGGTAGCTCAAGGGGTTTGGTGCTTTTTGTGGAGCGGTGCTTATTACGGAAGAGGCGCCCATTTATATCTGAATGTGGTGCAATACTTTTATAGAAAACAACAGATACTTTAAATCAAGAAGTGGGGCTCCGTAATGTTCAATATTAGGTTCAGATGCGGAAGTACACTTCACACCATAATTTGTTCGTGTAATCAGTTTATTCTGTGTCAATGAGTGCTTATGGTAAGGTGGAGCTTTTAAAGAAATTACACTCAATAGCCCTTTTAGGGAGCGCTCAGTAGAAAGGCGGTACTTGAAAGATACTAAGGACGGTGCTTATTAGAAGAAGGACGCGAAATCGAATTAATACGATAGTCGGGACATGGCACCGCCGTTGGAGACAAATTTTGTGCAAACTTGTTGGAAATTTGATTTTAATTCACTGGTTGTAAACCCACCATTTTGGATGCTTTAAAACAAATCCCATGATGTTCTACTGATAAATGTACATGAAATGCTTCACATACTTAGTTCAAGTCATTTTTTTTTTTTTTTTTTTGTAAAAGCCTCCTTTACCTGCTCGATATCTGGCTGAACCGGACTGTACAAGGATCTGGTTTCAACGTGTTCGGGCACCAAATTGAACGTGTGCAGAATGTGAAGAGCCAAACGTTCATGAGCAGCTCCAACCTCGCCCGCTGGAGGAGTTCCTTCCTCTGTAAACGATTAATGGCAAATAATTAAGTTGCGTGCCAGATACAATAACCGAGAAGCTGAAAGCGGTCCTGAAAGTTGTGTACTCGGAGTTTTGAAGTGGTGTAATTCAGTTCCTCCCATAATATAGAAAGAAATAATAATACTGCGAGTCAAAACATTGCTTGAGTCATAATCTAATATGTATTAAACGGTTGTATCCCTTGGAGTCAAATAGGCTAGCCGTCGCAAAAAAACTGTTTTCCCGTCACACGCATATTTTCCAACAGTTTGCGTTCGACGAATAAAACTCATAAAATTGATTTTGTAAAAGAAGTAGACGAGGTCAAAAGTGAAAAAATGTTTGTTCCCTTTAAACTTATTCAAACAATATTCTTTGTAAAACACTGACACCAACGTCGCTGCCAGATAGTGTACTAACCAAATTGACTCAAGGTGTATTCTCTGTCTCCAATAATGATCCTGTCAGGATTCTCCTTTTTTCCTGCGAAGTATTTGAAAGGCTTTAAGGTCATCTCGCAATACCTCTCCAGGATCTTAAATGGCTTCTCACAGTGACGCCATGCATTGGGTCCAGATCTATAAAGGAATCGCCACAAAATGGTTTGATAAACTCTTTGGTAAAAGAGTCGCTTGGTAATACCTTTTATCTTTGGTTTAAGCACCTTCCATAGCCAAAAGCTCCAACCATACAGAGGGTAAATTTTTAGAACCAATCAACGCCATTTTTTCAGCGCTTAGCAGCAGTTTTTTTATGCTCACATTCGTCGTGTTTTTTGCTTGCATTCGTAAGCTTGACGAAGATAATTTAATGATTGTTAATTGCTGACCAATTGCATTTTATGCAGTATTCAATGTTAGTTTTTATCATGTCATCTTGTTCGAGGTTATTTAGATTTTGTTAATTTAAATCTATTTTATAGTGTCCACAGTGAGTATTTTTTTTTTCTTTGTTTGCTCGTTTATTTTTATTGCTATTTTAGTTTCGACACCTAATAAAGGTATTCTTTTTCTTCTTCGTTTGGAGTTTGATATGTTCACAGCGCTGTACTGCGTTTGTTAGTTAAGGTTTTTGGTTTTGTTTCACGTTGTTCAGTGGCCTAGTGCGCCAAACTGGTGCATTTTGAAATTATAGCCTGTTCCAGGTTCTCGGTCAGTGGGGATGGTCGATAAAGCGGGCGGGCGACGAGCGGGCCGAGAGCCTGGAACGGGCTATGAAATTATAATCACAGCAGTTCAAGGAGCAACACTTTTTGGTGCCCAAAAACTTGTACCAACCTTTGAAAATTGAGTAATACTTATCCTAAATGCTAATAGTAACAATCTTACACTTACATAAAGTAGGTCTTCTGCAAACCACATTTTGCGTGAAAGCGAGACAAGAGCCTCTGTTCCAGGTCCACCACAGTTTCACCAATCAAATCGTCTCTGCTGAGGTAGTCGTAATCCATGACTTGGATCTTCAGATCCTTTACTTGAGGTATGGACGCTTTAAACTCGAACGTCCTACGTGCAAAGTAAGAGTAGCAAAACAAGTGTAAACAATGATTGCTGATCACAGCCAACGGATAGCCCGCTCATTTTCTACCCTGCGACATAGAGATTCCCATCTCTCTCTGCTTTAAAGGACCCTAGTCAGCCTCCGCCATTTTTCGAAATTATTGATATTGCATGGTGAAGCGAAATCTTATTGCTTTACTGTAAGTTGTGTTCCTGAAAGTATGTTTAATTATCTTAAGTATTTTGACAGTGATTTCCTTCGTTTCTTCATTGCTCCGAGTAAAATATAATTGCCAAACTCTCTCATGTAAGCAAAAAGAATGGTGTGACTGACTTGGGTCCTTTAAGGGAATCTCTTTCTCACAGGTTTGTTTATTTTTGTTTGTATTGTTGAAACCAGTCAAACGTCCCTTCTGAAGTACATGTAATTACTTCAGTTTCATTCTTCCTTTTTATTTTCTGAATTTTACTCTTGACATGAAAAGTTCAATATTTTAAACCGCAACTAGATTCAAAATTGAATGTTAACGTGCATCGCATGTCTGGCCTCCTGCAGTAGTATCGTTCAGCATCTCACTTACTTTCCAAACACTGGATTGAGTGTATTGGGTTTGAAATTTTCTTGCTCATCGTATTTTTTCTTTCCAAGGGAAACAATGAGGTAGGGGTCAGCCTGAAAGAAAAAAAGAAATTTCATATAAGGTCCTATGATTCGGAAGAACTCGAGGTTACTATAGACACTGTTTCAACTTCGGAGGGTTGCAAAATTTGACGTTAGTTTGCTAACTCTCAGAGCCACTTTTTGCTAATATTCTAATATTTTAAGCACCTTCAAGTAAAAGGACAAACAAGCAAACAAGACGACAACAGATCAACAAAATACATAAAAAGGCCTCATATAATTATAAGAGGACTTACCAGTCCACTAGGATCCTGTGGCTGGAGTTCAGTTGCCTGAGAAGTAAATCAAGGTTGAAAATGTTGTTGAAAATTTTAGGTTTCCAGTCACACGATGTTCTTCCTAACAGTTAAAACGCTTCTATGTTCAAGTTTTGGACTATTAATGGTCTGAATGAACCATACACTGTATTTGTGGAGACATTGAATGCAAGTTTCTCTGACTGGGGTTTAATAAAGCAGTATATCTCACCAGGACAACGTAGACTCGCACTGTGCATTCAATTGGTTCACTGCTGGGAAGGTTAGTGAACATGGTTTCAGGAAGCTCGGTGGTCTCGTCAGGAACAGGGTAGATACGGAACGCTCCCTAAAGAGCAAAGCAAACATTTACGTACTGCCTTTTTATCATTATCCTATGGTGATAAGATTTTATCTCAACAATGCAAAAATATTATTATTATTATTATCTATTATTATTATTATTATCATTATTATCTATTATTATCATTTGTTATTATTATCATCATCATTATTATTATTATCATTATCATTATTATTATTATTATCATTATTGTTAGAAAAAAAGTAACTTTTCTGAACTCCAAATGAAATAATCCCTATTTCCTTTGTTTACGTCTTTTGCGTCCCTCAAATGTGCACATCTTTTCATCTCTACGTTTTAGATCTCCATTCTCATTATTATTATTATTATTATTATTATTTATTTCGATAAGATCTTTAAATCATTGTGCACACATCTGTGTATTACTTCGTTCCTTGATTGTTTATCTGTATTGGCTTTCGATTTGTTACTGAGATTGGGATTGGGGATTTCCTTAGGATTGGGACAGATCGTAACAAAAACCGCCCAGTCAAAGCTTCACGGTACCCAGGTTAAAGTACAGGTGTCTTCGCACCTTAAATTCACCGACGGTGCCGTCATCGTCTTCGTCGTCTTTCGACGACTTGGTCTTTCCACGATGAAGTGGGAAGGTTGCAATGAAGTCGTTGAAGCCTTTGAACTCTGGAACCTTCTCCAGTTCCCTGTGATAAATCTAGAAATAGAATGGACATCACAATAGTTCAATACAGTCTTTTCACATGAAGTCACGTCAGCCATATTGGTGGCCATGTTGGTGTCGCAAACTAATCCTGTAGGAGTTGAACTCTTTTCTTATACTAACACTTTCTTTTTTTTCCAATTAATTTGCATGGCTGCTAGTCAAGTGAGTAAAAACGTTCGGTCGTGTATATGCGGGAAGGAAGCATGATTCACTTAAAGTAGAGAAATCGACGAACGTTTGTCCAACACACCCAATCCTTTCTGAGAATTAAACCGGATGCGCTCAAATGTTGGACTAGTGTAGTGGAGTACAGTAGTGGAAAATACGGCTTCAAACATTTATGTTCATTTATTTATCTTCGTATATTCTCATTTATTTATCTCTATTTTATAGATCCATGCATTCTAACACTTTGGTCGGCAGATTTCTCATTGGTAGGTTTTCTCGTCGATAGTACGAATATGGAGTGTCTTAACCAGGTCTTCAAATTAACCAACCGCAGGTAAATAATGGAAACGTCAACCGACTCAGAAAAATAAGAAAAAAAGTTTATATACCTTGAGTGTGTCGTAGCCCTTTGACAAATATTTCCTCGTGTGGTCTTGAAAGTCAGCCTTATCGCCTGCTTTGTCGGTAGTGAACAACCCAACAAGCTGGGAAATAAACAATTTCCAAAATTGGGTCATAGTAGTCATCGATATTGTCTTTTAGTACGTGTAAGACTACGAAGAATTACGAGCGCCTTGCTTTTACCCTTAAAAATGTATGACTAATACTTAATTTAACTACAGTACCTGTTCAAAACCTAAATATACTTGTATGTATATAGTCATTTTGCTGCCAATAACAAAACACACTCACAGAAAAATAAAATAATAAATAATAAAAAGAGCACTTTGTCATACCTTTTCTCCTTTAGACACTCTCGCAGCTCCACCTGCCCCAGACACTGAAGCAAAGTACTTAGACCACCAGTCAAACCTGTTTGCTTCCTATTTGAGTCATCAAAACCATCAGTCAATATTTAGTAAATGTACAACACAATGTTCGTCTAGTGTTTTGCTTTCATTTTTTCTTGGTGGACTTGATTAATTTAGCAGTTTTCCTCTTTTCCAGTAGTGTATGAATAAAGTGTTAATTACGAAGACATTCCGTTATCGAGACCGTCCGT
This sequence comes from Orbicella franksi, assembly GCF_964199315.1. NCBI lineage: Eukaryota > Metazoa > Cnidaria > Anthozoa > Scleractinia > Merulinidae > Orbicella > Orbicella franksi. The sequence goes on along the minus strand of NC_138146.1, from coordinate 17,876,173 downwards.
TATTATTTCTATCCGTACTACAAACCCATAGCATGAAATACTATTCTATAATAGTGATATGATCACCATTAACAGATTAGATCAGATAAGATTAGATTACATGAGATTAGAACTATTTCATTCAATGCTACTTTCTAAAATAAATCGATTACACCAGCACGAAACCATCATTGATTACGTAGTCGAGGGTTCATATGCTATATTTTTTTGGGACAGCTCCAAAACTGTGAAAAACCTCCAAACGCCCTCAGTCTTTTGGCACAGGGTTGTAGTTGCAGGGTTGTGTAATCAAATCGAACGTAGAGTTTGTTCCTTACATCGATGAGTTTCTTTCTCTTTTCCTTATCCGCCTTTGCTTTCGCTTTTGCATCTGCCGGTGGTGGAGCATCTTCAGCCTCCTTTATCTCTGGCCAAATCTTTTTCTGAGGGGGTGGGCCATCAGTTAAATCCACAAGTACTTCTGTAAGAAGAAACAGAAAGGTAGGTGAGAGAGTTTTAAACAAGTTTCGTCACGGTTCGCGCATCTTAAAGAGTTTAGGCTAAAGTTTTGAACTTCGTCGTTTGTAATCCGTGTTAATCTTCTCCATCTTCCACCATCCTTGTTCCTTTGTGGTTCATTGTTATCTCTTTGGTGTTTATCTATCTTAGAAAACTATTATTTTCAAGTTTCCTTCAATTTAAAGATAATTTTGTACGTGGCCAATGTAACTCAAAATACCATAACTGAACTCCTTTAACTTGGCAGCAGCAGCAACAACAACAACAATAATAATAACAACAACAACGGTGTTGCTTTACAAAAGCAACTCAATTGGCTCAGGTACGAACAAGAAGATGAAGTAATTTACCATCCACTTCAGTTTCGTCTTCAGCTGTTTTCTGTGAAGGCAGCTTGCACTTGAAGGGTCCAAGAGACTTGACTGAGTGGATGCCAACCAATGGTTTACGACCAAATGCACGGTTGTCTTTAACCCGGATGTTGATTGGTGGCGAGTACAGATCTTTCACTGGTAGGTTCTTATGATAAGGAAAGATTGAATAGTTTATTTCGGCAATATCCAGACTGACAACGATTGGAAAGACAAGAACTGCCACTGGTGAAATGTGGATAGTCGTGCACTGCGCGTGCATGGATACATGCGCTCGAAGGGGGGGATCTAAATAGTCATTGGCAAGAGAATATGAAGATTGGACAGACAGAGAGAAAACCAGACAGACAGACAAAACGACATACATACATACGTACGTACATACATACATACATACATACATACATACATACATACATACATACATACATACATACATACATACAGACAGACAGACAGACAAAACTGTAGTTTTCAACGTCCATTAATTGTAGTTGACACACAAGACTTACAAGTATCCTCCTTTCTAAGAGTGGCTCTGCAAAATTTGGCGTCTTCTTCGTGTTTTCGATAACGGTTGATGGGATGACTTCACCCATGCATTCAAACTCGATTGAAGGCGATGTCACTTTTACCATCTGGTATTTCTTCATGTTTCTTACACCCCAACAAAGAACCTTAAAATATAATCAAATGATCTTTAGCTGTGAGCATAAAAATTGTATTGCATTATCTTTCTAATGAATCAACGGTTGAAGTAAAGCTGAAACCTAGCTAGCGTAATGAAATGATCATAATAACTGGACATGACTCTGCAACAAACAAGTGGATTCTTTTCTTACAAAATTGCGTCTTACCTCCACCGCTGTCCTTTGTACCACAGGTCTCACTTTGCTACGTACAGGGTACACGTCTCCTCGCAGGGCGGGAGGGTGGGGCAGCTTTGCTCCTTCGTCCTAAAAGAAAATACTCTGATCACAGCCTTGTTGTGTTCTTTTAATGGTATTAAATAAAAAAGATTGGTCCTAAATTATTATCTTGCGTCCCAGACAGTCTACACTACCCGCGCAATAGATGGAGGATTTTGCGGCACGTCCTGCTGCACCCAGACTATAAAAATTAATTGTTAATCTATAAAACCTAAACAAATGACATATATGACCTTATGTCCCAGCTGGATGAGCGAGTTTGTGAATATGATAAAAAGACCCAGTGAGATGTCTTTGAGTATTTTTTAGTGGTTAACATCCAAAAACGGGGAATTTTTGTACAAAAAAACCGCCATATATTTCTAACGAGCAGATTGAAACAAAAAAAAAAAAGAGAAATAAATAAAACGAACGACGAACGACACACGATACGCGACGTGCTTGGTACAACGCATGCTCGTTGAGAGCTTGGTACGTCTCTTTTTTTTTTCTTTCTAGTGAGTTTGCTAAATAACTAATGTACTTATGCACAAAAACAAACAAACGGAAAACGGATCGATCAAGTGAAGAGCTCCTTACCAAAAATAACTCGCACTCAGCCAGGATCTCACCGCCATCTTGGCCTCCACGCTTCACCTTGTGCCACAGCAATTTAGGTTCAGGGGCTTCAATTCCCTTAAGTCGAACTTTGGGAAAAAGCATACAGCGACCAAGGAAATCATCTTTTCCCTGCAAATTTACACGTTGAATAATATTAGATCAACAAAATTTTCTACTTAAACTCAGTTGATTGGGGTTTCGTCAAGCAGCTTCATTAATTGCTAAAATTTAAGACGTGCTTTTGATATGATGCGGTATTTCGTGTGTTCCTATGCATTGCTAATCAATGCCAGTGGGTATTAGTTTTGATATCTGACAACTGAACGAACGAGTAACTTTTCATTCCTCCACATACTCAAACGCATCTAAAGATTTTTCTGTACGGCTGTAAGTTCGTTGAGTATCAGTTAGGAATTAATCATGTGTCCTTTTCCTTTTTTCCTTTCTTTCCTTTTTTGGCCTATTTTGTTCTCTTTATTTTTGTTTTCTTGTCTTTTGTTATTTGTACAATTTTTTTGTTCCTTTTTTCTGTCTTTTGTAGGAAAATGTGAGATTCTTGCAGCTCTCCAGTTCTGACGTACCAGGCCGTTATCATGATCATACAACTCGACCACCACACTTGGAGGATTCCGTTTCACGTTCTCTGGATCTTCACAGATCTCCACGCTTGTAAAAAGCAGGGTTTGATCCCAGGTGGGGCAGGGACTCTGGGTAACAGTGTACGTCACTTGACTCTGGTTTGCAAAAGCTACCCTTGCGTAGGGATCTGAAAGGTAAAGGAAAACAAGAACATGTTATAAGAACTGAAACAGGTACTGTTTAACAGACTGAACTTCCAAGGCGTGAGAGGCTAACAGTTTTTGCATTGAAACGTGACAATGGCGGCATTTATTTCCTTGTCAAACCCATTTCACTTAAACTGGTTCTGCATTTGAAGCCTGAGATTGGCGCGTCAGATCCTTTGTCGAAGCAACTGTTTGTACCTACGTGTACTCTAACGCTCGAAACGTCTCACAACGAAGCAAAAAGGTTTCTCAGGACATCAGTCCTTTCAGCAGCGGAATTATATCTTAAAACTAAAAGAACGCACATTGACTAGTGTAAACAGTAAATAACACTCGAGGAAAATACAATTAACTCTTGTTCTTCGATCCACTGAGTTGAATTCCAACACTATCAAAAATGCGTCAAACTAGCTTCATCTTCAGTTGAATTAAAACTAAAACCAACAGTGCAACCACAAAGCAAAACAAAGAACACCGTATAGTCAAGTCAAAGAATTCACTTACCGTTCATTCCAGTTTCATCTTTGGCGACAAGGTCACGTGCTTGGTAGACATACACCCATAACTGATACTTGTGAGGCTCTGATAAGAAAATGACAAATTGTTGCAATATATCATGTTAGAAAAAGCAATTCTGAGGTATGAAAATACAACGAAAAGGAAGTAGGGTAACTGTTACTTACTCTTGAACGACACAAACATCCTTGGAGACAAACATAGCGCGCTTTCTCTGTCCTGATAGAAATATTTCAAAATGAAAAGGTTAAGAATATTAACGATTGTATACCGCTCTCGCTGATGACAAGCAAAAGCTATTATATGGTCTCAATAAAGTTAACTTTTTTAACAAGGGTAGCAAAAAGTGTATTATTTTGCAAGTTGTTATTTTTATTATGGCTTAAAGGCGAACTGAAAACTAAATGATAACTTAGTGGATGGAGCGGTTTTCAATCGAGTGCGGTACAACCAAAACCAAACCAATAACTTCATTACCAATTAGACTCTTCAGCCAATCTCAAACCGTAGTAAGACCTAAACCAAAACCAAAGTAACTGCCTGATTACTATCAAGACTCTATTGAAACCCGCTCTAGTCCCAACTAGTGGGAGACTGGCTAATTAGAAATTTCTGTAAACACAGCAAGAACTCTCGTTAAATGTAGTATGGGTCATAGTTGGAGATAATTAATTAGCATTATAAGAAATATCTTGAGACCTGTACGAGGTTTTATTAGTCTAAGTTGACTGGAATTTGAGGTCATTACTTTGGCTTTGAGTTGGACTCGCAGTACAGGTGGAAGAGTGCAAGAAAAGCCATCAATCTTTCCAGAAGTTGGAACCATCTTCAACAACCAGCGCCTTCTTCGCACGAAATCCAGTTTCTTCTCTTTGGCGTGAAACTTCATGGTGAACAATGGGGCGTAGCCCCACCCCTCAGCCAAAAGCTTCTGTAATTGATCCTAGAAAGAATATCACAGGACGTTTAAAGAAGAAGTGTTAACAACAATTGTGTAAACTTTCAGAGTACCATGTAATGGAACGCACATTATATGATTTGCAGAGCAACGTACTTTAAAAAACACATTCTTAAGTTAATGACATGTTATACACGTTTAAGTTGTGTCATTTCTGATGAACGTGTTTCCTAATGAAGTAGTGATCGAATATATGATATGTCTACCGTTTTTGTATTTCAACATGAGCGACGTATTCGAACTACGTTTCAAGTGAATTGAGGCGATCTAGCAAGTAAAGCAATTTCTAGTTTATGAAAAGAGACTTTCATTATTTCTTTACCCTTGAAGAAGTCTCTACCTGTTTTTTCGTTGCTTTTGCATCCAGAAGCTCCCTGTTTCGCACGAGTCTCCTCCTCCTGCACATGTGATACGCCTTCATTACTGGTCCATACACGCCATATGTTGGGTTTACACCGTACTCCCAACCTACAATAAGTAAAGAAGTTCACTTCCATTCCTCCTTGCAATGAGTACGTTAATAAACAGATAAACTGATAAGAATTAACAAGATCAAACAAACTCATCACTCAAATAAACCAAGACAAGAAATAGTCAGACTCCATTTGGCACAAAAACATTTCCAATGTCGAGTCCTGTTTTATTTGAATTATACACAGCTTTAATGATGATGATGATGATTATTATTATTATTTTGGCACAAGGTTATTGTGAAGAAAAGACGAGTTTTAATACGAGAAGCTGGAATATGAAGTTACTAATCGGGGCGATTAGTGCATCCAAATTAGTAGGCCAATTGTGGCCTGCTAGTAGTCTAGGCCCTGAAATGAAGTGATTGATTGCTTGCTTGCTTGCTTGGTTCCTTGGTTGAGGGATCATAGTCGTAAATGTTTGTGCAGTGTCATAACTCTCTCGTAAGTATGCAACGATGTCACCAATGGTATAACTGACCTTCTGCATCAACTGCTCTATTCCTATCTACCTCCCAGTCCTTCATCTTCCAGGCCCAGCCGGGAGGAGGTTGTTGACCGGCTGGAGGTGCTACGTCTTCTCCGTTCTGTTTCAAGGAAGGTAAATATGAATAATGACAGAGAACAATTTCACGAAAGCTTAAAGGTAAAGAAAAATTTCGTAAGGTGAAGTGTTACTTTACCACGTCAGTCCAGTTCTTGTCCGCCGGTTTAAAGTCTCCACCAGGAAAGCTTCTGGATTGATTTTCAAATGCTTCAACCAAGAATTCCTTGTGACCCTCATCTGGGTCATGGAACAAACTAAATGAAAAATAAAACCACTAATAACAGTTTCTTTGTTATATGAACTATATTAAACGACCGCAGCAGGCCTGTAATTTAACATGACACCTCTCCCGGGGACTTTTTAACCTTTCAGCGGCAAATCAGCACATTCTGTACTTACATGTACATGGGTTTGTTGGCTAAAAATATTCTGTAAACGTCATTCTATTGTGTGTCTCCAACCTATTAGTTAAGTGAACATAGGAAAAATGTATCGTGGCACCCGGAATAACCCATCCTGCGCACGTTTTTTGCAGATTTTACCTCAACTCTGGTTTCTTTTGCCAGCCACCTTCAAACTTCCATCCATCAGGCGGAAGAAATTTGTCCTGTGGTAGTTCCAGCTGCGAGAAGACGTACACAAAAAATATAAACCATATGCATAAAACAAAGGAGAGAAGAAAAAAGCTCTTTCTTTGTTTCGCGCAGTTAAATTTAATCATTTATTGCATTGTCATAACAAATTTCAAGTTATTTGAGAACACTTGAGAAATCCAAACACGCCTCTGGATCGAAATTTTTCTTGTGTTCTCCAATTCGTTAGGTGTTTTATGTTAATGGTTTCCTCACTGATTAAGTACCAGGACGAACACAACAAACATTTATTTTTTTAAAAGTTTAGTAAGAGAGTGCGCCAGTGGGAAACACTGTCATTTTGGCGAGAAAAAAACATTGTAGTAATCGACAACAAATTACTGCTAAGTTTTAAGAAAGTATCGTAGTTGCGAAAACAAGAGTCGACGTGGTCGGCATATCCATCCACCGTTAATTATATTGGTCATAAAGAATAACTGATAAAGATCTTTGACATGGATCTCTTCCTCGCGTTCCTCTGAATAACTGACCTCAATCTCACAGTGGGCGCCCTACTCGGACCTACTTGTTTAAATGACTTGACCTGTACTTACGTCTCCAGAAGCATCAGAAAATTGAGCACGAGTCGACAGTTTATGGGTCCACTTGCTGGCGATCTTCACTTCATTCTCGTACTGAATTTAAAAAAAAAGTATAAAAATGAAATTCATCAGTTACATCGTAGATAAAATGCAGTAGTGACAATGTTTTTTTTTTTTTTTGCATTATTATTATTATCATCATCATCATTATTTAAAACGCATACCACGCTAAGTTTTAGTAACGTGACGGTAAAAATAATCTTTGTTTTTACAGTTTTAAGCATAAGAATAAATGACTTAAGAAGAACTAAAGTCGCCGAGCATAAGAACATAGAAAATAGAACAGACGATGCCAGCAGTCATAAAGCAGGGGAAAAAGGGAAGGGGGAGTCGGGCTTAAAATTCGATAACTCTTTGCGAGGAAGATCTTCTTTCTTGAAAGAAATTGGGCCTTGACTTGTAATTTGATAGAATGTAGATTAATTGTTGCTCCCGCTACGCTAGTGATGGAGTGAAACAGATCCCTATCACATAAAACTGACTCCCGCCAACTTACCGTCTCAGCAAACACACAGAAGTCGCCTTCAGTCTTGGGTCGTGCAGTCCAGTACTGCTGCTGTTTCTCCAATCCCAACCACATCTCTACACGCAGTTTGGCGGGAAGTTCTGGGTGCTTTTTCACATCATTTCCTTTCTTACCAGGATACTAAAATAAAACACAGAAAGTATGAATGCGATCAACAGGCATTTACATAAACTCTCTGATATGAATCGACGGGAATAGATTTACTATCTGGTCTGGTCTTTTCGCTGCAAGAAATAAAAACACCTGATTGTGGGTTAAATAAAACTTAGCTGAAATACGAAATCTAAAGGCTTTCTGTGTACTAAACCATTACCTTCATTTGAAGCTCAATAGTTTTTCCAGAGTACTTTCCACACGCCACTTCGGTCTCTGAAAATAACAGCTGATGTGCTGGCATTCTGTAGTAAGCAACTCGCTTCTCTCCGCTGATCATCCATATGATCACGTCTGGCATACTAACTTGAGGCTATGGTTAAACGAATAGCAAATAGAACAAAGGTCAACTAGTTAAAACTTCTTGGTGATTAAGCGAGGAACGCTGTAGCTCGCACGTCAAGTGTTCCCCCTACGAGCGGGGAGTTTCCCGTCTGCAGGTGGCGTGAAAATTGGGGAGAGGGCGAAAAAAAAAAATCGACGGAGAAAAAGCTCTTTGTTTATATGGGAACGCAGGCTACACAGAATAGAAGCAATGCACTCCTCTGCTATTTTTTAGCTCGACATCTTTCACGCTGGTCCCCAACTAAAAATACAAAAAGACATGAATAAAAAGAGGCGAAGTACGTTTTGTCAAATATTTACCTCAATAGCTAAGTCTTCAATTCTCTGCAAGTAACTTTCAATCTCGGCCAACATTTCGTTGATGTCCACTTCATCCTTTTCCAATTCACCCTCTAATGGCGGTGCTAACTTCCACTGCAGTGCACCGATATCATCTAACATGAATTTCTGCAAAACAAACGAACGCATCAGTTCTTTACTAGATGAATTTCAATAATATAGCCGTCAAAATGTTTGTGCCTACACCGTGAGGCTCCGCACGAAAGGGGTACCTTTTTCAGGCATCAGTTTTAAGGGTCGGGATTTCACTAGTTGAGGCATATGAAAGGGGAAAGAAATCCGTCATTTAGTTATACTAAAGGGCCTTTAAATAAAATATATTGAACAGACACACTATGACTGTATCATTTAATGTATTAGGCGTTACATGAAAATGACAAGAAGATTATGTGAAAGGGAGTACCTTTTTTTCTAGTTAAGGTATACGAAAGATGTACCTTTTCTGTCAAAATGGTATACAAAAGGGTATCGCGGTGGAGCCTCCCCGTAGAGAACTTTGTAGGGTAACTTTGTAGAGTAGGGCGATACTTGTAGCAGCATTTCGTATGTTAAAGCTACCGTCAGTAATCCCAATGACTGCATGACTCAGTAAATGTAACAGCTAACCCATTGCCCTATCCTGCAACGTTCGAAAGTTCTGCACCGAGAGTTAGCTTTTTTATCATTTCCTAACACTACATTTGCTTTGTAAACTCGCACAGTGCACTTACTGATGAACTTTAAAATCCACCTACTTAGATGCTAAATTGAAAATTGTTGCATACTTACAAATTCGTCTACTCTCATTTGGTGCAGCTTCATGTCCAGTTGATTTCTTTTGCCAGGAAGCTTGGGAATTTCATTTTCAAAACGAGACAATTCGTTTCTAGAAATAAGAACAAAGCTGTTAGTTACTCAATTTAATTTACTGGAATTTGACTTGCATGTTTATTTATTTATTTATTTATTTATTTATTTTTATTTATTTATTTATTTTTTTTTGGGGGGGGGGGGGGGTTGGTATTGCATGCAAATGCCAAACGATGACCAAACTCTTCAACGATTTGGTAAAATTGACAACGAAGATGAGTTGAGTACACGGTGAAATGACACTCGAATCCTCAACTGTCTTCCCGTTTCTATCGTTCTCTCGTTTTCCTTGGAAAACTCTATTACATCCCACTAATCATTCATTATACCTGCAGTCTCTGACAAGATTGTCGAACAGAGAAGAGAGCATGTCTTTCAACTTCGGGTCATCACTAACTTCAGACAGTTCAGCCGCTTGCTTGAGTCGAGATAAAGATTCGCGCTAAATTTAAACACAAATAAATTAAATTACATCCTGAACATGAACACTTTTACTCAGTTGAAGATCAATAAATAGCACAGTGAAGCACTAAATATAGACGTATTCTTCGTGTTTTAATTCGTTTGGGCCATACGAGAACTCAAAGGTGTTTTACACCTTCTACGTTAGGAAAAATAAGGTGGCAGGGTCCGAAAAATTAAAATAAAGTATTAACATTGACACGCGCGATCGATCGAGGCGCCAAAAATTACACCAAGTAGCGTACAGCCATACCACTGAAACTGTAAAAGACTAGAATCCATGATGAATCCATGACACGAAAGAGGGGCGTTCTGAGATTAGTGCTGACTGTTATCATGTTGAGCCAAATTTAAGGGGAACACTTTTGTTTTCTTAACTGCCTAGGTGCACAACTTATTTTTGTCACTTTTCAAATATACACAAAGTCGGACTCTTTTTCATCTGTTATATTCACTAAGTAACAACAGGCGTCAATCCTTCAATGATTTATCACTTAATTACCAAGCGCTCCCCCAGTCTGTTCAGGATGTTTATGGGCTCAAGTCTGAAGGCGATGTCCTCCCAGGAGCATTCCACGCACACACAGGGCTTATCTTGAGCCCACGGGAGGTAGTAATAGTAGCAGCCGTCATACACAGCATTGCAAGAAGGAGTGTTACACGGAGCTACCGACTCATCAAACTTATTTCCATTGTTTCCTGTGTAAAGCGGGAGTAAAATAACTTGTTAATACCGAATTATGCTTACAATTATGAAATAGAAAACATGTACCGTGTTTCTATCGAGTTGTAGTATAAATCCACCAGCTTTCCATCACGCATGTCGTTTTCCGATTGCCTACGCTATTCACTATCTGTTCTGTTGTAGATAGTGAGTAGCCCAGCAGTGTGCGCTTGTTAATTAACTAGAAATCTCGAGCTATTAATGTAATTGTTTAATAGAAACAAGAGTGGAAATTTGGGAGAACGAGAAATGCTGTGGGAACACGAGCCGATAGTTTCAGAAGTGATAAAGTTTAAAATATAGTGAATAAAGTACATGTACTTTTTTCTTCGTTGACTCAAAACTATTTAAAAGAATTGGTTTTGCCACCTTTTATTTTACACTAGCAAGTGGTATTTACTATTACTGTCGTTCAGTGGGAAAAAATGCAACGTGTAAGCAAATCTCAATCACTAAAACTGAATGGTCTCAGTAGACCATTTCTTTTCTTCAAATTCAGAAATCTACCCTATCTGTCTCTCTTGACCATTACACTTTAGGGTTAAGAGAGAAACAATTTCTTGAAAGAGAGGCACGCAATCGAGTCTAAGGAGTAACAATACTACCATTCTTGTAGGAGTACGAAATGCTCACCAATGCTAACTTCAAATTCGATAGGTCCGTCAGTTTCAGAGACCATAAGTGCTTCATAGAAACAGACAAACAGCTTGTACCTTTCACGTCTTAGGAAGGGCTAAAAAGAGGACAGGTACTCATCATCACACATAGGGAGAGATATGAATACACTTTTTTAATCAAATAAACAGTCTGATATGTTTTACGTGTACTGCATCGTGAACGACAGAAATCATAACAGAAGCCATATCTTTGTAAGGAATCGAGTCCTGGCCTAATGGTAACAAAGTACCAGCGAGTACTACACTGTATAAAATCTTGTCGACTTTAGATTTTATTCTCTTTTGATATCAGTGAGTTTTAACATTAAGGACAGGTTGAGGTAGGAGAGATTAAAGTACATGCACCAATGCGTACTACACTATGATAAATCTTGTTAATAAAGTTTCGATGATTGAATGATGATGATGGTGAATGTGGCGATGGTGGTTGCAATTAGGCATGTCTTGGATTTGAAAGTTACTGTTCTTTAACAATCTAGGTCAGTTTTTATTCCTCAGGATTTTTTATTAAATTTCTCTAACTGACCTGAGCACTTATTATGTCTTCATTTGCCAACACGGCCGTCGGAGCCTTGATGTCTTCGTTCAGAGTCGTGGTCAGCTCTACAAGAACACGTCCCCGATATGCCACGCCCTCTCCCTAAGGAAAGAAGAACATTGAAGTAATCAAGTAGCTTTAATGAGTTTAACTAAACTGATGAGCCAACTAAATGCTTTTATTCAAGTCGTTACTGACTTTTGAAAAAGATTCGTTCCTGGTTAATTATTGCAAAATATGTTTTCTAGAGCATCTGTCAAATAATGTTGCAGCACATCACCCTTTCAACAAAACGGCAAAAAAGCAAATATAATAACATGGTACTTCGACAGCCAGTCTGAAACTGCTGTAATTAAGGTATCTAATTAATGACTTGCATGGATTTAATGAAGACGCTCAGCGTACTCTGAACCGTTCTGGAGAATTAGCCATGAATCAGAAACAAGTTGAGAAAATAAAGTTGAGCGAAGTTTAATGCTCGTTGCCATAGCGTTCTCGTTGGTCAATTGCAAAGCAGACTAAATTTTGCTGCCGACAGCTTACAGTATACTTACAATTCCTTTATTTAGGTCATCGTGCTCATCTGGAAGATTTGTGAACTCCCTGGTGGAACCATAGAAATTGACAAAGCATGGACCGAACTGGGGCAGAAACCCTGCAAATAAAACCAATTGATTCATATTTATCAATGAACCATTTAAAAAGTCGCATATTCATATGACGAATTGCATTACGTAGTGTGCAAAATGTTCGATGCACATCAAAAGGGACAACTTGTGATATCGCAACATGACGCTTACCTTCGCTTGAGTCTCCTTGTCCAGCGATCGCAGACAAGTTGATGAACGCTGTACCAATACAGTCATCTGTAGAGCCTCGGTCCCTGAAAAGGAACGAAATATTGTTTTTCATCAAAACTGGACTATTGAAAAGCAAAATAACAAGATCTCAACTTTTCAAGAATTAATAAACACATTGTACTTTCAACTCACCAATCAAACATCTGCAGCTTGATTCTCTCGCACATCGAAGGGAGCTGTGTTATTCAATTCAAGAGGCAAAAAATAAGTTAATTTGAAAGTGTTATAGAAAAGAGATAATAATATTCGACTAATTACCTGGTGAACAGTTTCGAAACATATTTCAAAAAAACCTGGAAACGTATTCGCGTCATGGACTAAATCGTAGACAAGTTATAGGGCGGGCTTGATTTACATACAACAAACCCTATCCTAGGGTTGTAGTCTGCGTCAGTCTTAGACGTTTCCTTCCCTTTTCTAGACGGAGAGATCGAACAAGCGAGCGCTAGCGAACAAGCAGGCGAGCGAAGGAGCTGGCGCGCCTGGGACCGGATGAGCTAAAAAATGAAGAGAGTTGTCGCGCTTGCTCGCAGTTTTGTTTCCTTCGAATGCTTTTTTGGAAATGCCTGCTACGCAGGCTACTAGAGTTGCTGTTGGTCAGTCTGTTCCATGAGTGGAAGGACTTTGTAAGGCCTAAAACAGCCATTATATTACTGCCTGGAAAAATTCGCTTGCCCATAGACTCAGATTCATAAAGACCTCAATGATTCATAAAGAAATCAATCGTTTACATCAAGATAAAGTTATGGTTTTAAATAAATGTTTTGTGTAGGTGTTTCTTTGTTGTCGTTGGTTTTTTTTATTTTTTTATTTTATTCGTTTTTGTTTCTTTTTCTTGTGGTTGTTGTTGTCGTTGTTAGACCACTTTTGTGTTAAGAGGGAAAAAGGCGCACTATGGGGGCTATCTCTTGGCAATAAGTAAAGGAACAATGATTAAGACAATGAAATTTTGAAATTGAAGCGACTTTAATTACCATCAGAGGAATCTTGAGTAACTGTTTAAATTCTGGGTTACTGTCGTGATATATGGTGGAAGTTGTTGCCTGAGGAAAAAAAAAAAAAATACATTCAAATTCGGAATGGTATATTAAACATTTTAAACAACTAAAGAAGCCCAAAGTGGTGAATAGATGAGAATAAGAAATTGGATATAATTGAATCGATAGGTTACGTCATCATTCAAGATCAAGTCAAACTCTGCTTAAGTGTGGGGAAGCTAAGAGGAAACGAAATATGCAATTCCACCTAGACTACCTTCTTTCCACAAAAGCTGAATTCCATGTAAGGATCTACAAGGCCTTTTTTCCCTTTGCTTTCCTCGTCCTGTAACAAAAAAGCCGCTTTTAGTGAATAGAAGTAACATCAGTAGTATAAGACATACCAATTTGCCTGCAGGTAGGTGGCACAGCAGAATTACATATGTAGCTAGACAGACAGACAGACAGACAGATATGCAGGCAGATGGGTGACGTACACGTTTATGACACTGTCACAAGTCACCTCTGATCGGGAGATGTACGATTGGTTCTAAACACGGGTGTTCGAAAAGCGAGAGGAACCAAAAAAAAAAAAATCGTCATCGTTTAGTTTAAGGATGAGAGGGAAAAATACATCAATGGTTTCGCCTAACCTCTTTGTCATCATCGCTTGAAAAGAAGCTGAAGAATTTCTTGAAGCTTCGTCCAATTCCGGTATCCACTAAACAAAAGAAAAAGAAAATGAACCCTTTGTCAGTAAACCTACTGAGTAGCTTGTAGAGCAAAAGTGCAGCAACCTCAATAGACGCGTCAAATTAATAAAAGACGCCCGCGCTTTAAAGTTGAAACTGTAAGAACGTATTTGGGGTAGGATTTTCGAACTTCAAGAACTTCTTTGCGCTAACATCGTAGCACGCAAAGAAGGTAAAAAGACCCGGAACAAGAAGCATCTAGTCTTACAGCACTGAAAGGTTATGAGAAACCCACTCACTTTGTGGAAGGTCTTCTGCGTGATAAACTTTGAGCGTGAAGACAGCTGACTGTCGCGTTACACCCAACGGCATCAGGAGGTTACTAAAATCAAACACGAAACAAAACTTTAAAATAGTATGAAAGCAGTTGCTGTTTTGGTGATTTGTATTGTCGTCTGCCTTGCAGACAACGCAGTGAGAATTCAGACTGAACTTTAGAATTGAGGAAAGAATTAAGGTTAGGTAAAGCAGAGCTCTTCTTAATTAATATAATGCCGCATTAGAGAAACCACATACTTGAAAAAAAACATAAGAAAGTACAAGGCGAATCATGGAACTTGAAACCTTTAGTAAGTTCAGTGGAATCCCGATTTGAAAAATCAAGTAGTTCGAAAAATGGGCGGCAAAATTACACTGCTCGACTTAAGGAAGGGAAACGACCTTTGGTTCGAGATACTGGGAGGTTCGAAAATCCGCGGGTTCCAGAAATCGGGATTCCGCTGTCATTGTATCGCACTTGGCTGAATTTTTGCCATCAGTCGGATTCATCGTCAGATTTGACTGGAGTGCGAGACGAGTCTGACCGATGACGTCACTTGACACACCTGCAGTTCACAGTTCGATACTTACGACTCGATGTCATCTTCTTGATCTTTGGGTTCTGCTTTTGCTGCAGGCTACGAATCAATGAATACAGGAATATTTCAACCACCATGTAAAGCAAGCTCAAAACACAAAGGTAACTAATTTATGATTTAAGATCTACACTACTATTACTCTCATTAAAACTGCACTTGGTGTAAACCTCGGTACTGACCTATTTGGTATAAACCGCCATAATAAATTCAATTTAATACCTACCGGTGGCTCGTCCCCAGGACCAAGAACCATAGCGGTGACTTTCAAGTAACCCTAGAAACAATACAAACAAAAATTATTGTGTAACTGGATTAAAGACTGTGAATGAATGGAAAAGAAAGTGCAATCGATATGTAACGTTTCTGTACTCACTGCTGGCGTTTCTCCGCCACGTGTTTTCTTGGATTTTCCTCCTTCTTCCTGTTATGTAAAACAAACAAACAAACAAACAAACAAACAATCAAATAGCGTCATTAAAAATATCAGTGAGAAATTGCTTTTACTTGTTTGAAAATTAGGTTGACTACCACATTCTATTTGATATGTATTTGATGAAGATAAGATACACTTAATGAAACCACGGTTCAACAACTGATGTCATACTATAACGAGAATATGCCTGAAATACATGAGTCTATCACACATCAGACGGTCAAAAAATTCAAGATATGCAATATCAAACCTCCTCTTCATCTTTGTCCGCTGGTCCAGAAAGTAAAACCCACTTACGGACAAACGAGTGACCTGTGAAGAAGCGTTATTATCAGTTTGATTCCACACAGATTTTACTGTATCAATTTAAGCGAACTGACTGACTGACGAGAAAGAAGTGAATGAGTGTGTAAGTGAATAAACGCAGAGGAAATTAAACCCCTCACCTTTCATTACAGAAATGCTTCCAATGTCACACTGTGAATATTTAATCAGATGTTGAATATTAATTGTAATGAAATTTTTAAAGGAGAAATGCGATGTTAATTACTTAAGCGAATTGACTGATTTAACTCACCTCAAAGTAGCCGAGAAGGGAGTCCGAACGCAGCTTTCGAGAGTTGAACACCTGTTGCATATGAAAATGTAACAAATGAGTTACAACGTTTTATTCCTCTGACTTTTCACAACAACTCAGCATCATTGATCTAGTTGTGTTTGAAACCAATTCTATAACATCGCTTTTCTTGTAATCCTCCATCTTTACCGTTGGTTGCTTAATGACAATCTCAGTGTTAAAATCTGATTGAGTAAACCGTAGAAAAAAAAGCATTACTGATTGCTATACAAAGTGCACTTGATTACCGTTTGGTCCACCTTACAGTTGGCTCAACAACCAAAGTTGTAGATTTTGACTGATAAAAGTGGTTTAACGCTTGCCTGAGCGACTACTCAAGGTTTCATCTAAAGAAAGAATTACCGCCTTTGATAATTATAAGCGCATGTTCTGTATTGTTTTAAACAAATGGAGCCCAATGGCTATACTGACCTCGAGAGAAACCAAATCATCAAACAGCTCAGCTTCAGACAAGTGGAAATTGAAGAAAAACGTCTGA
Organism: Orbicella franksi; assembly: GCF_964199315.1. Lineage (NCBI taxonomy): Eukaryota > Metazoa > Cnidaria > Anthozoa > Scleractinia > Merulinidae > Orbicella > Orbicella franksi. The sequence continues at coordinate 17,859,658 of NC_138146.1, read as the reverse complement.
AACAAAAGAGGAAGTTTTAAGTGTCCAATTCATGTCAAAACCGTAAATTGTGCCACAGAGAGGGGATTAAAACTGTCTTGTAAGATAATATTATTGCCATTTTAATCTAATGATGAGCTAGCTTCAATCATACTCTGGATAACAAAGCAAACAACACGTAGTTTAGATAACGAGCCAAAGACAGCTCTTGAACAAATTCAGAAACGAAAAAAGTCAGTCGGTCTGAACAAGACAATGCCCAAACCTGATTGTAAACCGGTTTGTTTGTGGACCGTTTCACTGTTGTTTCTCTCCGCTGACCGGCGACAGTCACTCGAACCACTGGATGGATATTGTTGCCTACCAACTGGCGACCTTCAAGGATTCGAATACGGATCTGTAAGAGAAAGGAAAATAATCAACTTGACGTGAACGAAGAGCTAAAATTTGCGATCAGCTGAACCTACATTCTAAAATCAGTTTTACTCCAGAACAAGCGCCTTTATTGTGCAAATATCTTTAGGAAAGGTGTACCTGAAAGTCTTGAACTCTAGTCGACCATTTTCTGCCTCCTCGTCGAGTTGGTTTCCTAGATTAGAAATGAAAACTTAGAAACAGTACACGCGTTGAAGGTTGTGATACGGGTATATCATTATCAACACATCTTACTCCTTGTTAAGTACGAATAGTAATGATTCACCTTCTCTTCCGTCTTTTAGGCTGCCCTGGTTTTCCAGGCTCTTCTCCCTCAGCCCCTTCCTCGCCTTCCTCTTCCTCTTCATAACCTTCTTCTCCTTCTTCTCCGGCCTCTTCGCCCCCTCCTCCGCCTCCACTGTCACCGCCAGTTCCAGGAGGGGCTGAGTACTCCAGCTTCAGCATAATTTTTCCCTACAGTGACGATGTAAACAAAAGATTATATTCTAGAGGTGAGTAAAATAAAACTTCAGTGCATAGTATTTGATCATGACATGAATTTGTGCATATTGCATATCATCATTCTGGGTTTGCATAAGCAGAGAAATTGTTTGCTATGGTGTGACGACCTTCCACGTTTTTGTAGACAGAGTGATTTGCCTCAACTCGTAACAAACAAACAGACAAACAAACAAACAAACAAGCAAACAAGTGTTAAAGGTTGTATTCTTTTTAAGGTTGTTTTGCTTACCAAGGTAGGATTGTTTTTGCCATCCACAAGGTCATAACTTCTTTCAATCTCGTTATTTGAAAGCAACTCTCCTAGAGGCACTTCAACCTTACCCAGGAGCCTTAGGGAGAAAGAAACAGGATAGAAAATAATAGAATTAATGTAGAACAAAAAATACTACCCAGCATTTCCGTATAAATTTTTAAAACATTGTCATTATCATTTGATTCGAAAGTTACAATACACAACGTTTGCTACCATTTCCGTAGAAATTTTAATGACTTTCTCATAGTCATTCGAAGGTGACAATCATTAAAAGAAAATCGCACGAGCGGGTGCGAAATTATCGCTAAAAATTCCGATGATTGTCAAAGCTACTTCGAGTGATAATGTCAAAGATTTTACTGATGTCACCACGTTGCCGTATTGAGGTTAAGAAAAAAGTATTTTTTCAGCCAATAAGAATCAAGGATTTATTTCATGTTAAGCCTGGTGTACACGAGCAATTTTTATGTAACAATTTTTATATGACAATTGTTATTTGCTCGCGTAGTATAGACGAGGAAAATTGGCCAATTTTTGTGTGGTAAATGTATTTGCTGAAAACTGGTCTGCGAGCTTTGATTTGACAAATAACAGTTGTCATATGCGAAAAATTCTCGCGTGGACGACTCGTCTCATAAAATATGGCAAATATGTTCGAAAGCACCAAGTTCTCCGGGGGCCATCAAGCAGTCCCGCTTTGTTTCTGGGTATCTCTGCTGCCCAAAGTCATTACTGACGCTCTCAACTTTGAACTGTTGAAATATATTTGCTGTGCCATAGACACGAACAAATATATTTGTCGCATAAAAATTGTCACAATTGCTCGTGCAGACCTGATTTTAGACTAAAAACATCAGTTGTAGTTATTTAGCACTTTTAACTCTGTTGAACGCTACATTGCCATTCAGACCTATAGTAATTTCTAAGACCTTAAAATAAAAACTGCGAAAACCATACAACTAAAATGAACAAAATGATATTTACTTTCTTGTCATAACCTTCTCATAGTCCTTCACCTCAACCGAAAGCTTGTCATCCGGGGACAAGGGTTTGCCCGAAAGGTCCCATTGGAAATCCTGAAATAAAAGCATAACACATGCGTATTTGTTTTGCGAGATTACTTTAATACTTATTATTCCTAAATAAACCTCTTTGAAAGGAAAACAAACGGTTATCAACAAAAATAATATTCTTTTCCTGTCACTTTCTCACGACACACTTGGAAAGGTGACGTAAAGAATTTCAAAATCAAGATTGCGTATTCGATCATTCAAATTTGTTTTCATTGCTCAGTGAGAAGAAACATAAATGCTTTATAACCTGTTGCAGGTTCTCTGTAGCAACTAACGAGAACCTGGAACAGGCTAATGCTTTTAACATAGACATAGAGAATGTGGGAAAACAAGCAAGTAGATTTAAAATGAAAAGCCTTCAGTACGTTGTGTGCTCTTCTTCAAAAAATGATGTCCATTAAACGTATTTATATTTTAGAGATGTTAATGTTTTGTTACCTGATTCCAGACCGGATCCAAATTGTCCTTTTGAACTTCTGTTTTCTTTTCATCTCCTGGAGGCAGGATAAAAAATATATTCTGTCAAGAATTAACCCCCTAGGCGACCTCAACTTAAACTTTCTGTCTAAAATGAAATATGGGGGCAAAGCCTCGTTGCAGCTTTCATGACCAGTATGATCAGAGGTCTGTTGAAATGGGCGTCTTTTATTAAACAATTAGATTATGAGCTCGAGGTTTCTATCGCGTGATAAAAATCGAGAGCGAACAATCTAATTGTTTTAGTATAAATCCACTAGTCGTTCAGAACTTTATCTAAATCCTCTTCACAGACACTTAGAAAACGCCAAGAAGCGGCCGTCATTTTGTTAACAAGGACCCCTGTTACGCTACTCACTATCTATCACAGAATAGATAGTGAGTAGCGTAGCCAATCACAGAACGGCATTCGCAATAGAACGCCAGTAGATTTATACTAAAAATTATTATTTCTGTAATGTTTTTCTTTTCTTTAAATCACTTAAGGGAAATTCTATCTCAATCTCCTTCTGCCACATGCTACTTTAAATTTGATCCCGATATAACAAGACCAAGTTGTATGTACATTTCCATCATGTACCACTGATGATGACCGTACTTTTAGCCTTTTATAAACATCTAAAAAGCAACTACATTATGTATTATGACAATATATAATTTATTCTTCTGAATCTTCACTGTCTCATAAATTATTCTTATTTTGTTTTTAATTTTTAAGTCAAACTATCGATTCAAACTCTTTCATCGTCCCGTAGCATACAATGTCATTATAGCCAAATTAAGGGGCAATTAACTTTTTTTTTTTAAATCGCAAATCCGATCATTTGTCCACTGTCAATAGATGGCCAGATTACTTGAAGTCCAGAATGCAAGCAATTTAAAAAGCTCAGAAGACTAAAGAAGAAAGACATTTTTATATGTCCAATAATTAAAAAAAGAAAATTAAACATCGAAGCCTAATGAACTCAAACTAGGTTGTCGCTCAGTCTTGCGACCGTTGTTCTTGACTTTTCCAAATGAAGTAGTCACATGACCTGTAAATTTACGAAATCAACGTGGAATATTGGACGTTACTTGTCGTTATCAATTCAAAGATGGGCGCGAGAAATCACGCATTCTTTCAAGCCTCAAGATAAGTTGCCATGGGATAGGAGCCTTGGGCGAAAAAGAAAATTTAAATCAATTTAAATCTCGGCTAAAAATCATTTCCCTTGAAATAAAATTTAAATACAGGAAAGGTATAAACTACCGGAAACGGAAACGCAGTTGCAATAATGAATCGTCCATTAGTTATTTCCAATATCTGATGTGTAATATCTGACAATCGGTACGTTCACAAGTTTACTTAGGAGAAAATAAAAGCCCTGTATTGTCAGTTATTCGGCCAAAGACTCAAAGAAAACAAAGTTAGAACATAACTGAAATACTTTTTTATCGGTAGCTCTGCGAAAATTCTTTCAAACGTTAAAGCTTCCACTAGGCAGCTTCTAATGACCTCGAAATCGACGAAAGGTTAATTTGTCTAAAAACTATCAGAAAGAAAATGCCGGAATAGAGTTTTTTAACAATGCTGAATTTCAAGAATTTAAAGGGTGGAATAAATTTTCGCTTGAGATATGGACCGGAACGACAAGCGTCCTTCCAGCCTGTTTACAACATTTATCAATAATCAATAATCTGTTCAAATTTCCCTCGTCGTGCTGAAATGACAACTTTTGAAACATTTACAGGACATTTGGAGCTTACTACATCAACTCAATTCTCATTAATTTTGCGACTGGGTCAGTTTTTGATGAAAACAAAAAACAAAAAAAAACACACTCCCACCTAGCTCGTTGCCTGGGGTCAAAATGTGATTTTATATCTCGGAATATTGTGACTTTCAATTTTTCCGCTCTCTTGGCATAGCGGTTTAAGACGAGTGCTTCTCCAATTCGAATTATTGCACTTACAAAATTGTTTTCGGTGAAATAAGGACAAATCTTTGAGCATTCAAATATGAAGAAAGCGAAAGCCGCTGTCTGAGGTTTGTACTAATTCTGTACAAGTAAATTCGCGCGGATTTCGCAATGCTTCGCTGATTTTGCAAAAACAATTATGAACCGTAAACAGCATTAACGTTTCTAGAAAAATTCAAACACTGTCATGAAAGCTGCGTGTATTTCTAAGAGCTTTCCTTTTAAGTAATTATAAAACGAACGAGTGACTGTAAAGGTTTTCAAACGTGCTACGAAAATTTTAAATATTGGAAGGCGATAAATTTGTACGTGCATGAACATTCTGCATAGCAATGAGGGCTTATTATGCAAAGTTTAAAATGAAACAAAGCTATCCTGTCGCTTTAAACTTTATTCAAAGTTTTACAACTCGTTCAAGTTGCACTTACCATAGCTCGCTTATCTGAGTCTAAACTTAGTTCCCTCGTTTCAACGGAGAGCCGTTAGGCGGGCTTCATAGTTGTACAACAAACGCCCGAACGCCCAAGTCTTGTTCAAGCATGAACTCAAACGACTGGATCAACTGACTTACCTTGGAAGATGACTTTCGCATAGGGATCACTCTTTCCAAAAGAATCGACGTCTGGGAGGCTAGTAGCCTGTTGGACGGTGACTTTCAGCATTTTTCCGAATCGTTGGTTCAACAGGTTAACACTACCATCTCCAAACCGAAATCCTATACCAGCTCACCCGAAGCGGCTTGACTTTTTACGGTTCACTTCCAAAGACAGCCTCACACCCATTCACAGATTGTTCTGCATATCAATGAGCGTTACGCTGGCACTTTAAACAAATAAGAAAGCACAATGAGCGGCTTTGCGTGGGCTAAGGTATTGAGTAGTTTCCATATTTTTAGGCCCCGTTAAATTTCTCGCTCCATAATCACAACAGAAGTAATTCAAAGTGCGTTTGACGAGTTTATTCCAAAACAATAGAAACCGAAATCGTGGAATTTCGGTTTCTAGACTATGTACATAAAAACAATATTGAGTATTGTTCTTTGTCTCAAATGTATATTTGGCACAAACTTTCTAAGAAAAATATCCGAGGAATAATTACAAACCTAAAATAAAGTCTGGCTCAGAAAAATGTGTTTTGCGTGTTATATAAGCTCGAATAAACAAAGAGAATCAGAAGACTTATGCCCTTTGGTCTCTTTAGTTCGATATGAACACATTCTAAAGCAGATAGTTTACCTAGATTGCGCTTTATCCGTTGAATATGCCATTGTTACACTGAGATACGCGACAAAAGGTACCCAAATTCATCTGGCCCAAGTTGCCCTTAAGGAGAATAAGGCTGCAGAATGAAAAAAAGAAAATAATAAAAAACAGGGGAAAAAAAACCAGCCTATCTCAGATTTCTACACTGAGGCCTATCTATTTGTTTAAGCTGGTCGATGTCCAGAGTTTGTTTCCCATAGTTGTTTAATAAGTTGATTATTTCTTTCTTTTTTCGTAGCCATGTGTAATCAGATATGAGGCCATCTGTGGTGCGAGCATAAGAAAACGTGGGTGATTGCCAGAAAACGAAACTCAGCTTAACTGGTAATTGTTTGTTTGACCCTTTAAAGTTCTTATTTACAATGGAGAGTATTAAAAACGGCTGTTGCTTCATCCTTGCACGTATCAGGGTTATGCATTGTTTGTTCGTTTCGTTTGCAGTCCCTTTTTCTCTTGAGAACGTTGACGAGCGTCAAGACACGGTATTTCTAACAATGAAGTATTATATCGTGGAGTTGGCAAAGATGGCCAATTTGCCGGAACAGCTAGAGGAAAGGGCTCCCGCTAAGGGGTTTATTGAGATATGTATGGGGAAGTCTGTTACGAATTTGAATCAGTCTAGGTCAGCGACTTTCCTCGATCGCTAAAATTTTGTAGTGTAAATTTTACTGTTAACGATTCGCTGAGGTGCCGCCAGCTTATCTCAGCAAGTAGGGGTATCAGCGATCCCTTTTTGCCACAAATTATTGGTTTTGGGTTTGCAGCGGTGTTGTACTTCGCTGTACTTTTAAGGAAATTGTTTCTTGGCGAAAACAAGCTTGAACTTAGGTGTACATTGATAAGCTGCGAGCGTTCTTGTAATAGACTGCCAGTAAGGTCTGATTGGTCAAATGATCTTCCTTGTGACCCTCGCGAGCTCGAGGCCACTGAATATAACTCTTAAGTTAAACTATTCAGGCTATGTCTTTTTCTTTCACATAAACAAAACATGTTAGCAAAACGGTCTGGGTATTCAAGCCTTATCACTACACTCAAGTTCATTAGGACGTGCCAGATACAACCCACTATAACGGCAGACTAGTCCGTTGTATGAACGTGAGCGAGCATAATTACTTTATAATCAATATGAAAGAATTATGCTCGCTCAAATAGCAAATTCCTTCCGAACACTGGCAAACTGTCAAAAAGCGATGTCGAGGGCTCTCTTATTTCCAGCACTGAACACATTGGGTAGGGGTTAGCAATAAATAAAACACTCTTCTTATATATAAGAACGTCTAATCTTGGAGCTGAGGATGAACGTTCGTATATTTTTTTTGCGATTTAAGGCTAAGAACGTTCCTAAGATGTAAGTTCTTAAATTTACATGGTATACAAGGTCAACTACCTAGATAATAATTCAGACTTTGTATGACCTGATGACTTTGATGGTGTGGAAGTTATTTTGGAACAGTTATAAATAAGAACTGCTGATTATTACAAACCTAGATGTATCATATGTCATGCAATAAGAAAACCATTGTTAATGTTATACAAAACATCCCCTTAGGTATTTGGGTTAATTTTACATTTTTTGTTACCTTTATTTTATGCTTGTCATTTAATACATACAGATTAGCAAAATAAAAACGTTCTTAATCGACTCTCAGCCTGAGGAATGTTCTAAACTCGTTCTTAAATTTTGGTTAATCTCAGCCTCGACGTTCTTATAAAAAAGGCTCTTATATAACAAAAGAGTGTATTTTGGCTTTATGCCCATACCCACTTTCTTTACTTGCGACACACAAAGATTTTCTTGCTAACAACTGACCTGTATCATGGCTCTGTCGCAGATCCCTTAAAAATACCAAATATAAAATCTAACATTTAAACGCATTTCTTTTAATTGCCTGCTTGCGGAAGCAGTAACTAAGATAAACCTGAACCTTCCGACGGGGATCTTAAGGAAGCATGCCAGTAAAATTAATTCGATATCTTAGCAACGTTTCGAACTGTTTTATTTTGAGCACAAAAATTGTCTTACATAATAGTTATCGATATCAGAATGACATTTCCTTTCATAAATTTCATAAATTAATATATGTGTATGGTTGGATATTACAGGAAGTCGATGTATTAGTTCACACCAAAGTTTTAAGAGATTTCCGAAAAGTTAGACGTGGGTCCAAAAATGTTCTGCGCATAATATTGACTTCCCGGGTGTCATCATTTGATTTCCCTAATGAGAGCTTTAGCGCCAGATTATCTTGCAGTGTAACCGTTTGTCAAACGTAAATAAACCTCCTCTTCGTCTTCTTCTTCTTCTTGAACATGGTTTTACAAGATCTGTTGTGTGAACGGTTTGTAAAACTGGTTTGCATTTGGTGTGAACAGGTTGAAAGACTGGTTTACAACTGTAATTCGAGTTCAGCAAGCATGGGTTTAAACTATTTACCACTGGATAAGCATTTTCCTGTTAGTTGATTGACTTAAGTGGTGTCACATCACTGCAACAATTAATTAAATTCTTATTTACTTTAATTTGCTACTTAAATAGATACAGTAGCCGACAATTTCTTATTATTACCTCGCAAGCAGCCTGCCATATTCTCCATATAATTTCAATGCAAAGTATTGAGTTTCAAAAAATATACCTCTATTTTATTACTTTCGCACAGAAACTTAAGCAGCTCAAACCCACTTTGCAATAGGAAAAATATATTACCTATTTATTTAAAAATTGAATCTACACCAATACAGTAACATGGCAACTGCCAGAGGTGAAATCTGATAGAGCAGTTAGAATAGAATTTGGTCACTGGAGCAAATCCGATTTGACTGTTTATTGTTTATCTTTTTTTGGTCAACTATCAAATTCTCTCAACACAAAATCAAAAAAATTAAAGCATGCTAGGTATGAGAATATATGTAATGATCTCTTAAAAGACAATGCACAAATAATGTTAAGTGCTAGTCTGTTTTGTAGTTGTAGTTCAGTCAACAATTTCATACTGAGTAGATTTTACGCCAAATACCTTAAGATACTTTTCAAGACACCAATTTTGGGTCTAGCGGATAATGTTCATGATGCCGAAGACTATTGCAAGACGTAATTAATAACCCATGTACTTAACGCGATATACGTCTTTCATGTGGTGCTACCATTTGTAACCACGAACTTGACTTTACCACAACCCAACTGGCGGTCTACAATGGTCAGCACACAATAACACTGGCTTATTAATGAGGTTTCACTGCATCTTTTGGTTAAAACAAAGCTCTCAAATTATTTAACTGGCAAACCAACATAAAGATATTACTAAGTTAATTTTTGAGGGGAAAGCGCAATATTTATTATTTTTTAGCGATTATTCTGAAACACCTCGTCAGAATTTACATAACAAAGTCCACCCACTTTTTCAATGTGAAATCAAATCTTGTGCAGTACACTACTATGGAATGTTTACCAAACCTACACTTTCACTTTTAGGTTTCCAATGAAGTAATGTATCAGTCAATTTCAGCAGTGCCCATCATTCCCCCCCTCTCCCCCGGGCAACCGCGGGGCATTTGCTCACGTTGTCAGTCCCGGGGGTGGGGCATCCGCAATTTTATCGCGGCCCGGGGGCTGGGCATTTGCGTACCCAGGGGCGACCCCCGGGCATTCGACACACGTGTTTTGGAAAGTGCCATGGATGAGTTCATCGGGAAAGACGAGGTGTTTGTCGAACAATGGCTTGTCCGTCAGGGACTAGAGAAACTTGAAGATATGTTTTTAAAGGTATGTTTTCTCAATTTTAGATATTTCTTCATTACCTGTGAGCATGTAAATATAAGCGACAAGGTGAACTATATTTTGTTTATCACAAAACAATCACTGACGTGAACACGACTATTTCGCATCTCGCATTCAAAACTAGCCTAGCATTTTTTAAATTCATGAAAGTGGAGTAAAAATTCCCCCCCTCTCCCCCGGGCAACCGCGGGGCATTTGCTCACGTTGTCAGTCCCGGGGGTGGGGCATCCGCAATTTTATCGCGGCCCGGGGGCTGGGCATTTGCGTACCCAGGGGCGACCCCCGGGCATTCGACACACGTGTTTTGGAAAGTGCCATGGATGAGTTCATCGGGAAAGACGAGGTGTTTGTCGAACAATGGCTTGTCCGTCAGGGACTAGAGAAACTTGAAGATATGTTTTTAAAGGTATGTTTTCTCAATTTTAGATATTTCTTCATTACCTGTGAGCATGTAAATATAAGCGACAAGGTGAACTATATTTTGTTTATCACAAAACAATCACTGACGTGAACACGACTATTTCGCATCTCGCATTCAAAACTAGCCTAGCATTTTTTAAATTCATGAAAGTGGAGTAAAAATTCCCCCCCTCTCCCCCGGGCAACCGCGGGGCATTTGCTCACGTTGTCAGTCCCGGGGGTGGGGCATCCGCAATTTTATCGCGGCCCGGGGGCTGGGCATTTGCGTACCCAGGGGCGACCCCCGGGCATTCGACACACGTGTTTTGGAAAGTGCCATGGATGAGTTCATCGGGAAAGACGAGGCGTTTGTCGAACAATGGCTTGTCCGTCAAAAAGATGGGCACTGCTGAAATTGACTGATGCATAGATATGTCTTTCGGGCATTAATATTTTAAGGTCATGATAATAACCCTTCATGACATCCCAGTACGTAAAGTGACTGTATTTCGTCGAAAGAAACTATCCTCTATGAAGAAAGATCTGATCTATATGTACTAGGTCACCTACGACGTCCTTTAGCTGTCAGCACTCTTACAGATGAATTAAACTAACTCAGACATCATTCAAAACTTACAAATAAGAGTAAGACAATTAAAGCTGTTTTTGCTCCTTTTTTCTTTAGATGCTTTACTATCAGGCCCTAATAAATGTAATTCATTTTATAGTTTGCAGTTGTGGTTTATCTGAAGTGAACTCTCTCCCTCTCCGTCTGTTTTGAGCAACGGAACTTCGTAGACAAGTTCCTCCATTCTGCATGTCCCGCTCGGCTCACAGAAATAAATCACTGCCTCAATCTAAGTAAGAAGAAGAAACAATTAAATTCAAACATTGCAACATTATGGTAAGCTTCGACTGTCCTATTTCACTTCTTTTCACTTTCACTTTATCCGGGATCCCCAGGGGTAATGGGCCGGGACCTATTCCACTGCTTACCAAGAACTACAACAGTTCGTGGTCTTTCACCAGACCGACTACATGATAATCTATAAGTCTTAAAAGGATATTTTAACTGCAACGCCTCAGCGAAGATGATCAAGCCATAAAATACGTTTTGGTGCAATCAACGGTTCAGTAACGGGGGTTTATCGACTGAATGTAACTGGAGTGGTCCATAAGGACCGTACGAACTGTTACGCATCTTTCTCTGTATTAGACAGCCTTGACTAGTCCTGCGTAATGCTGATACTAACCAGCGCGACGGTTTGTGGTTGCCAGTTGTCATCTGGCAGTCGGATCTTGCAGACAGCACAAAGGGATTCTTCAGTTAGAACACCAGATGAGGGCTCCACTTCAAAACGCTCCTGGAAAACGTCTTTGTCTGAAATTAAACCCACAACATTGAGAAAATATTCTGAAAAACGTGAAAGCAAATTTGTTTGCAGCTGCACTGTTGTCGGGTTGCTATTCCTGTTTAGATGGGATGCTAGTCTATTTAAGTTAAACCCACCATTTTTTGCTAGGTTTCCCAACATAGGCAAGTAATCCAGGATTGTCCGCGATTAGTTTGCCCCGAAGAACTAGTTTCCTTTCTTACCTTCGTGTCGCTCAAACACCACGACCTGCCAATCACTGGTCACACCGTTTGTCAAGTAACATCCCGCGGGGAGACTTATGCTAAGTCTTACGTCCAGGCACGACCCACGGGCCACGTGAACTGGTTCTTTACACGTAGCTGGCGTTCTTTTCGAAGTTAATCGTTTTGCCACAGTGCGCTTTTCATTTGATTGGTCGTCCGATCGATCCTTCGAAATTTGAGTGTGTTCCACGATATTTAGCTATGAAAGAAAACGATCTCTTTAATATATATTATGTCAGGGACTGGTACGACATTAAAACTTCTTATTTAGTGCATCGATGCAGAACGACCCAAATCTGATATTGAACAATACCTTTACACTAATAACGACAGTGGCTAATGTTTTTCGAGTTTCAAGAAGTTTTCAAGAATTTTTTCCGAAGATGGCATCTGTTACCTGACTGCATAGCTACACGTAATAATACTCCGTTAGAGCGCCAATTAAAATAGTCCGAAATTGCTTTTATTTTTTTTCTTTCCTACCCCTGTAAGTGCTTGACAAAACTCGCGCCACCGAAAACCAAAACTAAAGGACACTCCACTCAGTTACGCTAGTTTCTCGCGCATGGTGATTCTGATGGAGTGTTTGTTGTGTTTACTGTTTCCGTCTCAGTGATTTTGGTTTGACGACACCCTACTGGACACCGCCCTAACATCAGTTTAAAAACATGTTACATGTTAAGTTTTATAACTTAGAAGACCAGCCACAAAAACTACAAGCCTGAATTCTGCATATACACAAAATGAACTTTTCTCTGTACCTTAAAAGCGAGGACTATTAAGTCAATGAAACTCAAAGAGCGAATCATCCGCACACACAGTTCACGGACTTCATACCTGTGATACAGTTTTCGTTTTTAAGTCAATTACTCGAATGGCGTGGTTGTTAGTGTCTGCCACGTATAAGAACTGTCCGTCCGGGCTGACACACAGTCCACCCGGTTCATCAAATTGTACGCTGTCTCCTCCAGATGATAATCCGGGTTTACCAGTGCCCAGAAATGTTTCACAGGTCTTCTTTGAAGGGTCGATGACTTTAATCTGCCGAAATAATCAGTTTCGAAAAGTTCAGATCGTATTCATGCTTGTACATGTACTCTGAGGTTTAGGGTAATGTACAAATTTAGGCGTATGTGGGATGATTAATACGCCGCACTTTCAAAACGAGTATACATGTACAGTAGGTGCACAAGCTATGATGAAAGAGCTTAGTAGAAATCACTTCCATACGAAAGATTGAACACTAGGACTTGTTCTGAAATAGAAGGAAAAAGACAACAGGGAAATGGCCTAATGAATGCAGAAAGTACTCATTACAAGTACTACTCAAAACTCAGCCCAAAGTTCGCTACCGAAAACAGCAAAATGTTGGCTGCCACTCAGGAACAAAGCCAATCGTACACTGCTTTACACGCGTTTACCCACTCTAGGAATGGCATTCGTCAATTTTTTTAGTTTGTTCAAGTTCTAATTGTTTCATTGCGACATTGTGTTTGAGATTGTTCAGAGTGAACAACCACTTTTGAAAGGTTCTGTAAGAGTCCCAAGAAATGTGCCAAGCCTGTTCACAAAGTAACATGATAAAAAAAAAAAAAAAAATGTAGCCGTCAAATACATGTACCTTGTGGTTATACGAATCTGCCATGTATAACATCTGCGAATGTGGATTCCAGGCCACTCCTAAAGGATGCTGCAGCTTAACATCAACACCTTTACCATCTTGATCACCAAACGCAAACAGATTCTAAAAACGACAGGAAAGGAAAGAAATGTTTCTTAAATTTTGATTTAAACCAATAGTATGGCAATTTTTGTACATAACTTTTCTACAGTCAGCCCTAATGTTAGGCTAGTAAAGCCTGGTGTAAGGGGCACACATAGTTTTCATGACAACTCCGAAAGACTATTGATCTTTGATTCGGTGCTTAACATGAGCAACAACTCAAACACGTACGTACATGTATACCGTAAAGTTCTGAAACTAGCGGACATTGCTCCCTATATGTATATCAGAATAAGTAATTTTTTTTCTATTGCCACTTTCAGATGTCGCTATTCTTGAAGTTTTTATGAGGTATCTTTCAAACCTTTATGGTACAAGTATTTGCTTCACACTTACTGTTGGGTCTCTGTCTGCTCCTACCAAAGCCTTTGTACCACCACTGCCCACATCAACCATCCGCACACTGCTGCTCTCACTGTCTGCCACAAACAGGCACCTGAAAGGTTTTTCCAGTGCAAGACTGATGCCCGATGGTTGTGCAAAGGAAGCCTTGTGTGGGTAACTGTTATTGCGATTTTCTTCTGCACCACTGCCAGCAAAACGGAGACATGTCCCTTGCACCTTCGAACTGGGAACAATTTAAGAGTTTGATTACTTTAATATACAGGCTCCCTCAATATATTGACAAACATGTAATGTACATATAGAGGTGTAAAAACATAAACAAACCAACAAACAAAACAAAAATAAAAAAGAAACGAGAAAAAGGTTTTGGAAACAAGGTCACTGCCCCTTAAGTGCCCTCTTAAGAGTAAAAGTATTATACATGTACATGTAACACTTCATTTGCTAACATGTATTTCCTAGGACATTTTTCACCATTTCTTACATTCTCTTATATTAGATTTTTTTTTTTTTTTTTTTTTGACTTTCTTATATGAAATCAAGTTATTCAATCTACGGCCTTTTTTTCCGCACAACAATAATAAATGAGATGGTAGATTGGAATTTTTGATACACGTATATCAAAGAGCTTGCTTAGCATGTCTTCAAGTTATTAAATAAATATATCATTAAAACTTATCAATAATTGACAACATGTGTCTACATGTACATGTATTACTGACCCTCCTTTGAGCCACGTGCTATCCTTTAAATATAATGCCCAGATTTGATGCGTGCCAGCCATGGCAATGTACAGAACATCTCTAACACCATCATCCTCTGCAGTTTGACGTCCTGCTTTGTTGAGCATGCAACAAGAACAACACCAAACAAACAATTAAAATAAAACAATTACTGGAATTACTGGAAATAAATGTAATGCTACAGTACAATAACAAATCAAAGAAGAGAAAGAAAAACTGACAAACAGATCAAAATTACAAAAAAAACAAAACAAAACAAAAACAAAAACAAAAACAAAAACAGGAGAAAAGTGAAAGATGAAGAATAACATTAATCATCAATCCTCAACATGCAAGTCTGCACATAAGATTGCACATATATACAATGTACATGTAGGCATTCCAGATTTCCATTATAGTGTACATGTACCGGTATGTACTTCTCTTCCATTCACTCAACCTTTTATCTACCATTTTTAGTCATAAAATATTTAGTGGGCAATACATCTAGTTGTGAAGAGACTGGGTGTTAGCACCTTGCAGTTTAATATAGGACAAACATTTTTGGTTTTTGCTTTTTGTGAAGTTCCAGTTGAGCTCACCCTCTCCCCTACCCCACTCCCAACTTTTTCGAGGAGTATTTCCCTCTGAAGGGTAGGTTGCGGGCTGACTACTTCTTTCATACCATAAATAATTATTACACTGTATGTAGACAACAAACTACCATTGAAAGTGGTTTTACAGTTAGAAAGTTGAATACAAACCAGGTGGAGGACCCACAGTAACATCCCATGGTGAACTGATGCTTTGTGATGTTCCATTGCTTCCTCCTTCCTTGTCACTTCCTTGCTTACCATTGCCAGCAACTGTAGTGACTGTCCCTTTCTCCAGATTAATCTTAAGTCAGGAAACAAAAAAATATATATTTATATTTATCAATTGTCTATACAACTGTACATGTAAAAACAATACAAAATACATACATGTACAGCACTGGTCAAATTTAAGCTGATACTGTTGTATCATTTTTGGTGCCTTACTTGACACGTAACAAACTGTACGTACAGTGTAAGTCATACAGTGTACATGACTGTATATTAATATTTCAAGATGGTTGCATAAACAAATAAATGTTTTATTTTTTTATTTTATTTTTTTTTACCTTTTTCTTTTTTTTTTTTTCTATAAATTTTTTTTACGATCAAAAAGTAGCTTCTTTCAGTGGCAGGCGTGGTTTTACTACTGGTGGGAAATGCAGCCAGTGCCACTGAAGTACTGGGTATGATACTATGACAGTACCTCTCCCTAAAGATTCACAAACAGTCTCATAGAATGTTGTGGCAGCCTGACAAATAGCTGAAAGACCCCCCCTCCCCCCCCCCCTATAGACTTAAAGAAGTCATTTAGCAGGAGCTGCTGAAATAGTCCCAGTAGCTTGGTGCTTCACTAGTATAGCAGACACTTGAGATGAAGGCCAGAGCTTTCACTCAGTAACTCAGGACTTTCAATAACTAAAGAGTTGATATAGAGGATTCCTCAAATGAAGCAGCTGTCATAGTGATAGAACAGTTTGTGACGTCCATAATTCATCTTCCTTTAAAGGGCGAAGCTCTGAAAACTGCTATATTGTTATTTATCTAATATGGCAATTCATAACAGAAAAGATGCCAGAATTCTGGCAGGTGCCACGCCATATTGAAAGCAATCTAATAACTCAGCAACTCTGTGAATGTAACATGCTGATAGGAAGTAAAATAGGGAATGCACACTATTACTTGCCTGTCTGATAGCATGATTCTCAGTATCAGCAACAAAAATAATTTCCTTGTCAAAGGTTACTCCTTGAGGTGAATGAAACCTTGCTTCTTGAAATGAGCCATCCACAAATCCAGCTTCATGTTTTTCCCCTCCACCAATAGAATTCAAAATGATTCCATCTTTGTTTATTACAAGGATTCTATGGTGCCCTGTGTCAGCCACTACCAATCTTTCCCCTCCCTTGTCTGTAGATATTTTTCCAGGAAATGACAGACTTGTCAGGGGTAGGGAGTCTTTGACCAGAGAGACACCAATTGAATGGCCTTTCACTTTTCCTGCAAGAGTCACAGAACTGATTCATGGAAATAATGTTGGAGATCACGGTAAAGAAGTGAATTCTACAAGTATACAGTGTACATGTAATTTAAACAGAATGATGTATTCTACAGTTTTTCAAGCTTGTTGTGAGACAAGTGTCTCATCTCTCGATACAAGTCAGTCATCTTCTGATATGACAATGTCTTACAAGGCGAGGTTCTGAGTCATCTTGTGGGAAGGTGGTATTACTTAAATTTGAGTCATGCATGTATTGTACATGAACAGTAGAAGTCACTCCTTTTTTAACTCATTCAGAATAGGACATACATGTGCATGTGCATATATATATATGTACATGTACATGTAACACCAGTACCTCAGACACTCTGCCTATGTACAATATGCCATTTGAAAGCCACTAATCAGCTTATTTAAGAATTGACGTCAGCAGCTATTTAGGTGGTAGACATTTTGAGAGAAATTGCTTTAAAATGGGAAAACGAACAACTTCAAAAATGTATCAATCTTCTACTATATCAGGTATACCCCTAAACTATAGCTTATTCAGCAGCTCTAAGTGCATAGCTTGATATGAAACAAGTCTTGCATTCAATTTGCATCCCAAAAAAGGAACTAAAAACTTGTAGGGGTGGTCAACCATGTCTTTGATAGGAGGAGGTCAAAATTTTATAACTTCACTGAGCAGATCTTCACAAGACAATTTTTGGAGCAAAAATTCATAGAAATCTATCAAATATTCACAAAGTTATGACGTTGTGTGCCAATTTGCACTCTTAGGGAGTAAAGGGTTAAGAAGACGAACTCAGCAGGGAACTGATAAGGGAAACGGCCAAGTTCTCATATAGTTATTAACTATATATATCAAATTCACATTCCTACCTTTCTGCTTGTAAAATTTCAACGCTGATCCCACAAACTGCAACAGTGTTTCCCTGTGTCCTTCCCCCACCAAACTAAGAAGGATTCTTCCCTCAGGACTCACAATAACTAAAGTTGGCCAACACTGAACCGACAAGGTGTGCCATAACTTTGCCTCGGAATCATTTACAACGGCATGCCTGATATCATACCGTAATATAGCGCTTAGAATGTTCGTAGAAGATTTTTCGTTCTCGAATTTCGCGGAGTGAACCCCGAGTATCACAAGACCATCTTTCTCAGAGTAAAGCTGTTCCAACGCTTCCAGATCGGGTAAAATATGCATACAGTTAATGCAGCAGTACGTAAAGAAATCCAAAACGCACAATTTCCCTTGAAGTTGGTCTTTGAATGATAGAGGGTTAGTGCAGTTCAACCACTCCAGATTCGAATCAAACTCTGGAATATTTGTGGAATCGTTTGTTTCCATCCATTGGATGTGGCTGGCAACAGCCTCGTCTTGTTTTTCATTTGTGGATGAGGACTTCAAGGCGGCAATTAGATCCTCTCCGCGTTTGATAAACCAACCTTCTGCGAGCACCATAGCGCTTAAGTTACACAAGTAAGTCGCCTATATCGGTAGCAAATCAACTAGATATTTTTGACTGCAAAAATAGCTTCATCATGGTGATTTTCTTCCAGGCGTTTCTGTTAGTGGTCAGCGGTACTAAATCATACGGAATACCTTTTGTGTATTTTGCACAAAACGTCGCCGGTGTAGGAAATGTTTTACTGTAGACTTTCAGAAAATCTTTCGTGCTCACGTTGCTTTTCACAAAACCATAGAAAAGTATATACCACGTAAAGCTAATATAATAAAATAGATATTCAGACGCAAGCCTTCAAACGCAAAACTGACAATATTTGCTGAACTGAACTGGTATAGTAGGCTGCCTTTCTTGTTTCCACGCACGCCAGTTCAATTCAGTTCAATTCATTTCCACCTGTTACCATCCTCCCCGGGCATAGCCCCGGGGAATTGAATTTTTTTTTTCTTATTCGGCGGCCTATTTCCCGTCCCCGGGCACGAAGAAGGCGACAATTTCCCGTCCCTGGGACTCCTATCCACCTGTACGTGCACAAATCAAAGGCTCCTTGGTGCCACCTCTTGGCATGTCTTAATTATTCGATTAAGTAGTGTCGTTTGACCGTTTTCCAACTGAAAAGTGTCGTAGTTGGAATGTGTTTTTTTAAAAAGTGTATCATTCCCCCTGTAATTAATCTGTCATTAATCTTTCAGCATTATGTCATTTCAGGAGCCATAATCGGGGATGGAGACCGTAAGCGCGCGCCATTTCTAGTATTGGGGTTGTCCCTTTGATATGGGACAATAATTCTATTTTTAGAACAAATTGCGCCATCGCCTGCGGCACACGCGCGTACATGCTGCGAGGATTTTTGTGGATGTCGCGCGGGGGAAATGGCGTCCGAAATTCTCGAAATCTTTCATGTTTTTGGCCCACAACTCAACGCGCTTACGTCTGTTGGAATTTTGCTTAAGTATTTTCGTCGAAAGCTGCTCCAGTTTGAGTAAAGTAAGACAGTATCGAATTTAGGTATGTTCCGCTTTAATCTTATATATATCGCTGACCAAGTTGTGTTCCGACGGATGCTTCTTTTACATCAGAGCTGTACATTACTCCACTTTGAATTTCACATATGTTGAAGATTAACAGCTTTTCCATTACACAGCAAAAAACTAGCTGGATATATTTAGATATAGCAGAGCTTCAGCCTTCAGGACTTCATAGTTTCCTAGCTCCTCTCGCCACACGCTTGCGAGGAATTTGCCAGTCTATCGCGACCGAAAAGTAAAATAATTACTAGTTTGAGTTTCGCCTGAATTGTAAGCAACGCTTGATGTTTCATCAAGGCCCAATAACTTTACGTCCGCAGATACTGCTCAGTTTTATTCGTGTAAAAATCCAGTAAATTCTCTGTTGTCGATGAATAAGAGCGCCCGCCGATGCGTGTTTTGTACAGTCAGTAAACACGACAAATTGTACTTCAGCCGCACTTTCGTGTGAAAGACTATATCGAACTCAAACAGCTCTATAGTTTTTAAATATGTTTAAGATTGATAAATGTTTGAGAACATATTAAAAGCTAAGCTGAAAATATGTGAATAAAGCAGAAATAATCAGCAAAGTTACGATGACACTTTCTTTAATCAACTTCGAATAACGATTTCGATTTTGTTGATCGAGTTATCAAAACTCCTTGTCTATTTTCATTTTCGCAGTGTAAAACTTCACTATGCTTATGTTGAAGAAACACACATGATGTTAGTAGCCTTTTGGCGTTCGTGAAATTTGTTGCAGCATCTCGGCACAAAAGATAACGAAAGAAATCTTTGTCAAGATTTGTTGACAATTGAAAACACCGACTCGGACTTGAAAGTGCACGAACTGCACTATGCAAATGAGCTAATTGTACGCGTCAGACTTTCCTTTCAAAAACTTTTGCAAACTCACCAAACAAGCAGAAACAATAAGAAACCATCAAAACAGGTTTTGGTTATGATTAACCATTATCTGAGAAACTCACAAATTAACTCGATACCAGCGATACGCCAACACTTGTAACAAATATTTTTAGCGACAATAAAGTTTTGACCAGCGACCTCGCAAGACAGCGGGCGCGTCGCCAAATGTTTTCAAATTTTGTGTTTGTATTTGTTTACACTGTCATCAGAGGTCGAGCAGTCCGAACTAGTTAAGACAAGAAACTCGATGCCGAAGAGTTTCTATTTCTATCTCATGGAGAAACTATTTCTTCATGAGAAATCGTGTGTACGGATATCTTTGTATTGACGTAATGAATTGAATAAAGAAATCACACTCGTGTACCCATACTTTTAGGTCTGATTAAGGAGTTCGAACGCCGCCACCTTAATTTTCTGTGAAGAACGAAATCTGGGAATAAAGGACAGTCACGTGATTAAACTGAAGGTGAACAACTGGAAGGAATGAATTACTCTTCTTAGTTGCTAGCCTTCACTCATTGCAGTCACTTTCATTTTTCTTTCTTTTTTCCATTTTTATGTTTTTCTTTTGTTTCTATTTTCCGAGCTGATACCAGTTTATTTTTGTTTGATTTAATTTTTTAAAATTTTATTTTACATATTTTTCGCGTAATTATGATGATTATTCGATGTTCCAGGATGTTCCGGAATGTTCCATGTTCCTGGTTTTATCGACGGCCGAATAGACACGGTTTCCGTCTATTTATGAGTGCGTTGTTGTTAAATAGGAAAACATGGTCAGCAAGTGCACTGTTACTCTATCAGTTAACAATTGTTAAGGAATTTTCAGTTCCTGAAGGAACGTGTGCAACGTTTCTCTTCTCTTGTAAATTTTAACCTGAAAAATAATATTCGAACCAATGATCTATGCGACACCGGTGCGGTGCAGTTGCCAGAGCACTGCATCGATATCGCAGAGGTCATGGGTTCGAATCCCGTTGATCAGGCCTGAATTTTTTTTCAGGCTTAATTTTCACGACTGCTAAGTTGTGTGCATAACTGCGATGATCAATCATGTCTTCATATCCTGTGTATTCTGTTCTTTCACTGCTGGTCTCCGTGTTTTTCAGCTGGCATTCGTCTAATGGATCACCTGTTTGGCATTTGTGTGGCTTTTGATATTTAGATTTTTTTATGGCATTTGTCATTTGGCGTATAGTATATTTGGCATTTGTTTGACAATTGCGTACGAGCGAATTCAGCTATGTTTTAAATAAAATATTCGTATAGACTGGATATGTGACCCTCAGATATAGGACATTTGACTTATTTACATTTCACTGCCTTGGCGACAAGATGACAGGACAAAATTCAATCATTATTTTTCACAGGAGTCACTTGATTATACAAAATAAAACTACCAATATATAACCTATTTATTTCTCTTCTTCTTTTTAAAGATAACTTTTGGAAATACAGAAACGTATATCCTAGTAATTCTCAGCTAGTTAGCTATGAGTATATACGTTAACGTTTAAACAACTGATGTACCAACAAACCTTTATTGTCCAAGAATTAATCCGGCGCAGTTTCTACAGTCACTTATACTCTGATAAGAAACTTCTCTCACACAATTAACGTCAGCAAAATACTCTTCAAAATACACTAAAAGTACACCGGATCAGACGAGTGCGACCTGCTTGTTTGAAGACGGAATTTAACGTTTCCACTTTTGATCGGAGGGGGGGGGGGGGGGGGCGGGGGTTGGGAAGCGCACTGTCGATTTATGTTGACCTAAAAGAGAGCTGTGGGATCCGAAAATTAATCGATGATTTTTATTTAAAATCAAACATACTTTTTCAAAGAACCATAGAAATTTAGAACCTTCGTAGCAGTCGGATATTGACAGAGATTATTGCATGGCCAAGGTGTTGCACTGAGTGCAACCGTACTTCACTAAGGTCTTGTTCTCGGACTCCGAATTAAGCCGACGAAATTAGCAATTTAATATTACTTAAGATAAAGCTGTGTTCACCAAGTTTGTTCTTTCAAGACAAGTGCTATGAGCAGAAATTTCTATCTAGCGCGATAAGCATACATCAAAATTACCTGAAGTACATTTGACCGCTCTCATTCTTGTAAGGCTGGAATTTGAGATAAAGCTGTGTTTATCCAAGGTTTGGTTGTGAAGCTTACTAAGCAAAAAAAAGAAAACTCTCTGGCGCAATATCTTTTAGATATTAATCGTAATGATTTTTCGATCGTTCTTCTTGTAAGGCTGCTCGATTCATTAAAAAAAAATATTTACAGTTCGGAAAGAAACAAAGAAACAAAGAAAAGACGAAACAAAAAGAACAAAACTAGTATTATATTTATGGCGTCTCGTTTACTCCGGTACAAGAAAGAATTGAATTGTACAGCTTCAAACTTGTCACTGGTAAAAGAAAACAGGAAAAAATCATCGCGTTCCGGTATTAAACTGTAGAAGAAACACAGTGCAAGGGAGAGATCTACTAGGCTTATGTTTTCTGAATACTTGTACTGTGTTGTGACGATTGTGATATGAATATTACTTTTCTACATTATTCCGAGCGCCGTTCGACGCTGCCATCTCCCTCGCTACAAGACGTATTGTAAAGAATGTATTACCATTCTTTTTAACCAATTACGCACCATGTTTCTGTCTTTTGAGGGTTTTGTTTACAAACATGACTTGTCGTAGGCTTGGCGACCTGTTTTTATGAAAATGCTGAATGTTTTATTGTGTATCTTCCTAAGAATGAGCTAACTGCAGTACGCTCTTTCACCGTCAAAGAACAAGAAGACTTTTACACATTTATCAATTCACTCGCTGTGATCCGATCACACCTTCTCTATAATGTGATCGGATGTCAGTAAGTAAAGTGATTAAATGTAAAAAAACCCTTCCTGTTCTTTGACGACGAAATAACATATTGTAGCTACCTCATTCTTATGAAGGTCAACAATAAAACTCGTGATTTTGACTTACTATGCCTAAAGCGACAGATGATTGACGGTATCCAATGATCAGGCAGACGAACATAATGTTGCGTGGAATAAAGGTGTGGCCAAGGGACTACAACTGCCCGCTTTCTACGTTCGCGAGTTCCCATGGCTTCAACGATGGACGACCTTTTTTTTTTTGGTGCGAAAAGTTCTTAGCGTAGGCATTAAGCTTGCTGAACCAAAATGTTAAAGGTGAATGTTAAAAGTGCGAGCAATCTTCCCGATGTCGATAAATTCAGCGGAAAAAGCGATCCTTACGTGATAGTTAGCTTTCAAGGTAAGACACGACTTTAAATTGTAATGGCGTTTTGAATGTTTCTAGTTTTGTTTATGTTGCTGAGCGCTAGGTTAGTGTTACTACTGTGTTCAACGTTTTTATGAAAATCCATCGCATCATTCTGTACTTAAATTTGCCTTTCTGGTATTAAAACTATTGATGCAACTTTTTACAGAGATGTAGAGCACGGTTAGGAGAAAACGTTTCCCCATGATACGGCCGTAGAATTCTCCAGAAGTTACGAACAACCCTTGAGGGGTAGTTTTGTGGTAGGCTTCGCATAAAATATTAGCTGCTTTATCTTGGGGTTGCTTCATGATCCTCTGCTTGGATATAACCGATACATAATAAAATAAAATGAAATAAAATAAAAAAGAATAAAAAATACATGGCACATTAAAATGAAAACGGGCCGCGCTTGCGGTATGGATTTCAGTGTGGGCTAGAAATATCAATATTTTGTCCAGTGCTTTTATTGAAACTGCATCATTTTACACTTGAACGAGGAACTTTACTGGCGTGAAAACAGACGCAAAATGCGCCAATGTCTGATTAGTGTCCATGTAAAAAAGGTCAAAACCGCACAAACCGGACGGGGAGAATATTGTGTAAATTTGTGTCGGCCATACTGGCTGAAACACCTAACAGTCATGCTAGAGGCAAAAAAATAATAATAACCACAGGAATTATCTCCCTTATTTCAAAAGCGTTGTTACTAGCATTTAACTTAAAAGCGGTCATATTTCCTTTACGTGATGTGTAACAGGTGCTGCGATATGCGAGTTACAAGGTTTAAGTAACAATCATATCAACCAAACCAGGTGTTTTCAATGGGTTCTTAACCACTGGGAACTTTAGACACCTTCAGTCGACAAGCCCAGTTTGTAAAGAAATTTATGTTATTTCAGTGTAATTCTGAGTGAGTGACATTAGTTCGAACCTGGAATATTGTGAGAAACTTAAATTTTACATTTGGAGAATGTCCGTATTCTCTCATTGAATGAACGATTAATAATGTCGAGCGTGAACTTTTACGTGGCTGGCACAGTAGAAAAGCTCTTCACATACCTGAAGGAGTAAAAAGATGTGTAATAGAATTAGCATGACAGTTTGGACATGTTCATCAATTTTAGATAAGAAGCCACGACCATGCCAGAGGTTGTTATTATTATTATTTTCTGCGATACTTTGGGAGGTGTTTTCAAAATGGCCGCCCACAATATGGAAATGGAACTAGAAATGATGACACTCAAAAGGAGATATTAATCCGAAGTTGTCTTATTAAACACTCTACTGTCTAGTATCCAGGGATAAAATTCAATTATATTCGCGAAAACAAAATGTTAAAAAAGAACGTTTATAACGAAAGGATGGTTAATTTGAAGCCCAAGGGCTACTTTTCCATCTTTCAGGAGTTGATTACTAGGGGAGAATTCCTGTTTTAAACTACAGCTTGGCTATTTAGGAGTCAAACCAAAAAATAAGGAAAGTTGAAGCGGTGAATAGTAGACAGACTTGATTTTTAGGCGACTTATTAGTTTCTAGCTTCTCGGAAAATTTCAAGATATAAATTAATATGAGGTCTCATTTGTTTTGGCTTCCCTGTCTTCACATATTGTTACCTCTATCTCCCTGGTAGGTCAGGAACAGAAGACAGACGTTATTAAAGATGAACTCAATCCGGAATGGAACAAGGTAACTAAGTTCATGGCACCATTATTTTATCACAATTTTGAATGACTGAGAAGAAAACTGGGTTAGCCGTTATGTAATTTTTCTGTTCATCACCAATGCGCGTGACTGTTTGCTTTATGTAGGAATTTGAGTATGATCTCAACGGACAAGAATTATCGGCTCAAGAAACCCTTTCGCTCAAAGTTAAAGACTGGGAGAAAATAACACCTAACCGGTAAGTATAGCTGATTTATTTGAAGCGTTCCTTCGACCCATCCTTGAATCCTCAGAAGGATAATAAACGAATAAATTAATAAGACTCTCCACACAATAAAAGCTTCAAAGTGGTAATTACTGTGCTGTTATGTTTCAGTTATCGTTCTTGTTTTTTCAATTAAACGAAAATCATGAACACAGCTATTTAAATATTTGTTCACTGTTGTAGGTAAGTCCATTCTAAACCTTAGTTTCTCTTCACTTCTCTTGTATGTATGTATGTATGTAAAACGACACAATAATTACTGTTTCTCATTAGCATGCACGAATATCGTGATAGCTAAGGACGATGAATAAATGAATTGTATCAATTAACATTCACTCTCTGATCGATCCCCTTTGTCGATTGACAATTGTTACCTTACTCTCGTTGACTATAAGGTTGCCGGATTCCTACTGGATCTGCATTTTTTCGACTACCATATGTTTTACAAGCATTTTTGCGAAAGCAATACTATAATCGCGTGATTTTGATGATGTTACGTTTCTTCTGCATGTAATATATTCAACGGAAATAAATATACAGTTGATACTGGACTTTACATCACTCCGCTGATTAAATATTGGCCTACATTTGTGGGTAATGTACATCACTAGTACTAAGAATGTTGAACGCGAGAAAGTTCGGGAGCTTGATAAAAGAAAAAAACGTTCCCTTAAATGTTGCCTTTTAAACTTTAAACTCGATCCCCATAAACCGGAGTGAAGTAAACTGATTTCACTCAAATGTTGCGTGATTATGATAGTGTATGCGTTAAACAAGCTTGCTAGCCACGCAAATGCGTAAAATTAAGATAAACAACGACAGCTTGAGCACATCGATTTTTCATTAAGTCACGATCATGAGTCGCAATTAACCGATGGAAACATATAGTATCATTTTCCATAGACACTTATTCTCTTATAATTGTCTACTGCTTACCAAATGTATAAATATATTTTAATTACTTTTATTATTTTTGGTAGTTGAACATTAATAAACTCCGGGATCTCTTTTTATGGCAGTCTTCTCGGCTCGGCATCACTTCCTTTAAATAACCTGGTCCGCTCGAAAAGTAACTCGCTGGACACCGAGGTAGACTTGGTAGACGGCCAACAAAGCGCAACGCCCGTAAGTTTTATTTATTTGTTCAATCCTATTTTGTTTGTCTCAGTTCAATCCTATATATTGAGCACATTATTGTAGTGGATTTTCTCTACAGAAAGACTGGATGAATATCATGGAAAGAATAAATACTATCTAGGAAATACTATAGCCTGTTCTAGGCGTTTGGTTGGTTTGGAGGCAGTGCGAAAACCGCTGAAGAAAAAAATAGTAGGGGATTGGGACGAAAAGCAATAATAAAACACCTTTAACTTTTCCCCAAAGCTCTCCCAGGCAACACTGAGTCCTTCCCTAGCTGTTTTTTCTCGCCGATTTGGGCGCTGCTCCCTAACTAACTGAACATCTGGAATAGGCTACAAAAACCAAAGAAAGTGGTGGCTAAAATGTTTTATTCAAACCGAAAGTACTCTTGTTGAGCTTACATAAAATAAATCTGCTGGGTATTCGTTTGCAGGCCAAACTCAAAATCAGTTTAACTTACGAGCCGCCGCCATCCGCCAAAGGAGACGCTCAAGGAGGTGAAGCTGAAGGAGATGAAGAAATGGAGGAAGATGAAGAAATAGGGGAACCAGGCAAACCAGGAGCTACAAAGTGAGACTCTACTGACAGAAACGTTTGTGAATATTTTAGTTCTGCGGTTGTTTAACGCCGTCAAAGCGAATTGTCCTTTTTGTTTCTTTTATTCTGTCGTTCAAATTTGATTCAAAACTCTTGCTGCTTCGTCCCACCCTTGACACTGGTTCAATATCTTTGCTTTTAATTCTGATTGGTTTACAGCGCCATTTTAGTTGTAGTGTGACTTCTCTACGGCAGTGGCATTACTTCTTACCAATCAGATTGTGAGCTCGAGATTTCTATCTATCTTTCTATCATCTCAAAGAAATCGAAAGCGAATAATCCAATTGTTTTAGCGGAATTCTAACTGAAATAAACGTAAATAATAGTTTCCAATTATTTTTCTACATACGCATTATTGAACTTTACTTTTAATAAAATCGCACGGATTCAGAATTGTCCTTGGTAAATTTGCAGTTGTTTACGCGCGCGCACCCGTTTTTCCTATAATTGCAAGTTTTTAAAGTCAAGAAACCGTTAATGGAACCGGCAAAACGATAGAAACGTCGCATTTGGTGGACGACCGACAGCCAGTGCACTCTAATGGTTGATAGTATACGAGTAGCTCAGCCAGTCATATTGCAGCATTTGCATGAGTATACTAGTAGAATTCTACTAATATGAATAAGAAACGCTTTGCAACAGGTTCGCAGGTAACCGCGTTAATACCCCCGCCGAAGGAAATAAGGAACAAGACGCTTTGCTGCGTGTACCCAGGCAGTCTTTATACTGAGAAGCGATAGCTGTATTGCAATTGAGCTAAATGTTCTGCATTTGAAGTTGTACGAAATTCAATCGAATTGATGTGCTTAAGCTATTCTGCTTTTGATTGCATTTCTTGGAATCGATTAATAGCTTATTACTCGTTTGCAAGTCTTTAGGGTGTGAAATGAGTCAAGGTCTTTATATCAACCTATAAACGTTTCAGTCTATTTTCCTTAGCCTTTGTCACTGTTATTTGCGTTTCTCAAGCAAGCGAGACATTTTGAATTTCATTGTTATGGCGATGCGTGACATTGACCTACGAACGCGGTTGTCGAAATCATATACTTATCTCGTGATTTTTAGCCCATTTAGAAGTTAAAGTATTAGGAAAAGTGCTTCTGTAAATGCTTGTTTGTTCAGTACAGATAATCAGTCGCCTAGATAGCCAAAGTAAGTTCCAGATGTTTACAATATTTTCCGGCCGCAATGTAGACGTACCGCGGAGGTACACCAACATGGCGGTTCCATACTGGTCTCTAAATTTGTGCAAAATATTTCGACGAACATCTGAGCTTGGGTAAACGCACAGACCTAAAAATTCGAGGAGTGTCATCTTTATTAATCTCCTATAACATCACAATTTCTTGATTTTATCCACTAAATGGTTTTCGAATAAATTTTTTATTGCGTCAGGATTTCGTGACAGTGCAAACCAAGAATTGTTTTGCTGGGGTCACTGACATACATTAGTTTCTTTCAGCTTAAATGTACAATAATTCGCTACATGAGTTTCACTCTTGTTAAGACACATAACTCTGTTACAAGCAAATAACGAGAGAATATCGTTTAGTTCGAGATTTTATCTTTATTATACTTTACGAAGTTTCTCAGAGCATTTTATTTAAGTGTACTCGAACAGATGAATTCGTAAACAAATTCTCTAACCTTTCTGCTCTTGTTGCTCAGACGTTCTTGAGCTCGTGCTGGGATTCTGCTTGATTCACGATCACGTCTAAAACTACGGAGACGCTTCTGAAGATGCTTTTTATCAAGTTGAAGAGTTGATAGCCCCGGTTGATGACTCCCTTGGTATAACACGATTCATGATTCACTCAAAATGTTCGCTCGTAAATTGATCTCTCGTAAGGCTTGCGGCGACCCGTTCCGAAAACGCTTAACGTCCTTTAGTGTTGGTCTACCTTGAACGGTGTGTTCGTTTGTATGTGATTTCAGCGCCCTAGAAATCATGGAATCCGTGGTAACCTTTCTCGACGACAACCTCCGTAAATTCCATGTGCCGTACGCATGCACAGGGAGCGCATGCGCTTTAGAGACCAGACGGCGATTTATGACTGAACGCGGAAAAAAAGAAAGCCGAAATTTAAACCCAGGCGTCACTGCCTGGGTAATAGTGAGGCGTCTTATTCCTGTGAGGTAGGCGGAAAATTGTCTTCTAGATGAAACGGAAAATGAGGCATCTTAAGAAACTAGAACAGGAAAGCCAGCAAACCAATGGAACCATTTTAAATATATGAGCTGCTCATCAATCATATTAATTAAGGCTCTTCTTCTGTCTTTGTCACTGTATTTCTTTCGTGACTTTCAACAGAGACGCAATATATATTGTAGTCGATGGATGGACGCCAAAGAAGTTCAGTTGTAATATATAAAAAGGTAGATGTAATAGTGATAATTGTCATTTTTAACTTTATTTTTATAGAAGGAGGCGTCGAAAGAAGAGGAAGGCGTTATCAAACAAACCGCAAGATTTCCAGGTATATGCATGTAACACAAAATTCTCTGGCCCATTTCTTTCCCTCTTCCTCCCTCAGACATATGGCTTTAGGTCAAGCAAGTGAATAGAAAAAAAGGAACTAAAATTTTTTAAACCCCCTTTTTTTTTTAATCAAATGCATTTGACGCTTTGTAATATACCAATTTTTAATTTCAATCGAAGTGATATACCAATTTTCAAAGATCCAATTTCCTTATTAAGTTTCAAAAGAAAAGCACTTTCGGCGAAGCGTGTTATACTGACTTGCTGGTTTATTGTCACCAGATCCGCGTTAAGGTATTTGAGGCCCGTCAATTATCAGGAGGTAACATCCACCCTGTGATTCGAGTGAGTGTGGCAGATCAAGACAAAGACACAAAAATCAAGAAATGTACAAACAACCCTGCATTTAACGAGGTTAGCTGTCCTAAAATACTTTTTTTTTGTTTGTCTTAAAACTGAACTTAAGGATTGTTCAGTTAAACTTGTGGTATAATTTGCTTTCTCTTTCCCGCAGAATTTTTCATTTAGTTTTCATGCATCGCCAATGGATTTATTTGAAGAAATAGTCTCGTTTGAGGTGAGTATACGTACAAGATTCCTTGGAGGAATAACGTTTTGGTTCGACCGTGTACATTCTAGTTCCTTTGTTTAGGAGAACAGTCGTGGAATGGTCATCTTGAGGAGATGTGCGAAGAGAACAAAACTACTTTCTCTGCTTCCGTCACAGCAACAAATTTAATTTTACGGTCCATTATAATGAGGGGGTTTTGAGTAACAAGGCAACATGTTCATTTATTTCAAGAGAACAAGGTATATTTTTGGAATTAATTTGAGAAAACAAGGGATATCTCTATTGTTAAGGGAACCTTCACAATCCATTTTCGGGAACAAAGGAATTTACTAATTGGGAACAAGGTAGAAAAGCTGAAATTTTCAAGGGATCAAGGGAGCATGCTACCCCCTCTGGGAAGCTTTTGGTAAAAGCTCCAAAATTATGCCTTGACTATTAAAGCGGAAAAGAATTCATCTTCTTCGGAATAGTCAACATAATATTTAAATGCTCTCTAAATCGTTTTGTTTGGAGTCAAATATACAAAATGTAACTGAGAGCAACCTTTTCAAAGAAAAATATTACTAGAGCCTGGAACAGGCTAAATCTGGCCCTTCCATTTTGCTTGTTCCTTAGCCGGTTTCTCATTTTTTACAGGTTTTCGACTCGAGGAAGTACCGTAAAGATGCCCTGGTTGGCTACTTTGAGGTACTATAAAATAGAGAATTTCAATTGGATCGAACAATATGGAACAAAGAAAATACAAATGTATTATGGAATAAATCCTCAGTTGATTCTTACCAATAAAGTAAAGGATTCTCTAAGTGTGAGGCGGTTGTAGCAGGTAACACAAAGCAACGATTACTATACGAAGATTTTCTAACTCAAACGTGCAATATATTGAGAGCAGTGTCTTTCTTTTCCTAGTTTGTGTTGCGAATACACGAATGAAAAGCAAAAGACGAACGATCGAGAAGCGAGAAGTGCGGGCGTCGAATGAAGAAAAGGGTTTTCCCTGTTTCGCCTCTTTCTTTTCTCGTTTCTTTCCTTAATTTGCATAATTCTGACTTTTTCAATCGCGTGGGGTATTTCAGGAACACAAACCGACTGCTCGTAGCCATGCAGGCTCCTTTCTATTTATACGACGTAGTAAATGAACTCTCTAGATCTCGTACATGTACTCAAAAACATAAGATGGTATACATGTATACGTTTATCGTCATCTTATGCAAGTTTGAATTATATTTCAGATGGATGTTTACTCTATATACGATATGCCAGGTGTGAGGTTTGATAATAAGACTTAGTTTTTAATAATAACAGTTTTTGTCAAATCTTGTGACGTCAAAGCACCTAACAGCTACGGGACGTTCAGATTTTTCAATAAGAAAATAAAGCGTGCAGATTCAGCATATATGAAAAGAAAAGTTCGCGACTGTAGCAAGACAACACCACAAGATATACACCAGTGTGGCACTCTACTGGAAAATACTCAAATCTAATGAGCAGGAAAAAGATGAAATTAGAAAAAGCCGGTGTGGACGACGCGTGATAAATAATTAACCTAAGACACAAGACGAATATAGATTTATGTCGCTGGCTCTTTTAGCTCTTTTATAAAGAAGAGAAGCCTTAAAAATGTCATCTACATAATTATTTACTCATTTCAATTATAAAGAAGTGATAAACAAGAAAAATCTAAATAATTAAATAAAGTATTCAATTTATTTTATTTATATATATATATATATATATATATATATATATATATATATATATATATATATAATGAAGTTAATGAAAGAAGCAAGGACGGACAACTTCTGAATGACATTTTCATTGGAAGAAAAACTTGATATGCCCTGAGCGGGATTTGAACCCACGTCCCCCTGATTACCGGTCGGGTGTGATCACCACTACACTATCAGAGCAACCGTGCTGGCTACACGGCCAATCTAGATAGCGAATGGAGATTTACGTGGTTCTCCCGGGCCAATGTTTTTCTCCAACTAGATGACACTGGATCGACAGGAACGACGATTCACGGGCGGACGAGAGAGAAGGAGACAATTTAATTACAAGTTAAGTGGTCTCTCGAGCCAACAGCGCATCTCTGCCCACAGGAGGATCACAAATGGATTCACAGTCCAAGCCTCGGTCAGACGTAGTTAATTAATGAAGTTAATGAAAGAACCAAGGACGGACAACTTCTGAATGACATTTTCATTGGAAGAAAAACTTGTTATGCCCTGAGCGGGATTTGAACCCACGTCCCCCTGATTACCGGTCGGGTGTGATCACCACTACACTATCAGAGCAACCGTGCTGGCTACACGGCCAATCTAGATAGCGAATGGAGATTTACGTGGTTCTCCCGGGCCAATGTTTTTCTCCAACTAGATGACACTGGATCGACAGGAACGACGATTCACAGGCGGACGAGAGAGAAGGAGACAATTTAATTACAAGTTAAGTGGTCTCTCAAGCCAACAGCGCATCTCGCATCACACCCGACCGGTAATCAGGGGGACGTGGGTTCAAATCCCGCTCAGGGCATAACAAGTTTTTCTTCCAATGAAAATGTCATTCAGAAGTTGTCCGTCCTTGGTTCTTTCATTAACTTCATTAATTAACTACGTCTGACCGAGGCTTGGACTGTGAATCCATTTGTGATCCTCCTGTGGGCAGAGATGCGCTGTTGGCTCGAGAGACCACTTAACTTGTATATATATATATATATATATATATATATATTTTTTTTTTTTTTTAAATTTTTAATTACATAATTTATTGAATTTCAGCACTCGAGACATTTTTAACTACAGTCAAACCTGTATTAGGCGGACACCCTCGGGACCCGTGCTAGTGTCCGCTTAATACAGGGCGTCCGTTGAAAACAGGTTCCCTCAGAACTCGTCTTAAAAGGGTCATATTAATATTCGTCAGTATCAAAAGACCTTGAAAGGGTCAAATAGCATTCTCGTGAACGGTCAAGGCCCCTGAAATACCGTATTTCCATAAACAATGACAAGTATATGATGTAAAGCGAAAGTACTTCTTACTGTCAGAAACATATCTATGCTAATTATTTTAAAAATGGTCCTGTAACCAGGTGGTTGATTCATGATTGAAAAACGTTACTCTGGTTTAAACAAATGTAAAAATGTTTGTAAAAATTTTTTTGTAAAAGTCCCAACGTTTCGGCTAAAACTTCAGCCTTCATCAGGGGAAAGTGACAAGGAATTTGTTTAAAAAGCACGTTCTTATACTATGCAAATCGGCAAATCGGAGCTAATTATATATGTTCTGTCCGTTAGGGCTAAATTTAAAAATTCGTGCGGCAAATGCATGTCATCAACACGGTTCAGCGGATTCCTACAAGTGTTAATTTCCCATGCTTCTAAAATACGTCTGTTGCACCAATTTGTGCTTGTACGTAAAATCTTTGAAGATTCCCAGGAGATGGTGTGGCCAGAGTGTAAACAATGCTAATTATATTCTATATATTTTTTACTCGCTCGGAGAGTTCGAAACTTCGTAACGTTTGATCGCTAATTTTTATCAAAAGATCTATTTCTAAGAAATTACTCATAATTCTTTAGATTAACAATAATCCTTTGAAATGTTCCAGGTCATAGTTTTATTCGTAAGTGGATGCTATTAAGTAACCCTCAAGATAAAGGAGGAGATGAGAAAGAACCGGTTGGTGTGGTGATTTTTCTTTGAAGTTTTTCTCTTGGCTGTCAGATCAGTCCTTGTTAATGTCATAATGTTAACAGCTTTTTCTGAGTGAACCTTGAATAGAAAGAAGCAAACATGAAATAGACAAACCAAGAAATAGACAACCAACAAATCGTAGACGCTATAACTTGCTTATACCTGTATACGTACATGTAGGTAATTACATGTAGATACATCTCAAACCAAGAAAATATAATCTAGTTAAGATTTATGATATTTCGAATTGGAAAGTTGTCTAATTTGTTATCCTAACCACTTTCCCTCCTATTCGATGTTCTCCTGTCAAAGAAAAGTCGATGAGGAGTTAAAAATTTTGCAAGCCTTATAACACTTCGAATGAAGGTTCGTAATTAACGACGAACATGTATGGACCTCTTTGGAAAACCGCACCAGCATACAAATATTCCTAATTAGTTATAGAGCACGAAGTTCTGTCAATTTCTGAAGATTTTATTTTTTTAACAAGGGTAAAGGAAAGAGCGCCAAAGGAGTTCGAGGCACTGCTAAGGGTGGTTCGCCTGCCGTAAGTGTTACGATTAATATTAAATTACAGTTTCATCGTTTGATACTCAGGATCTACATACGGTGAGAAGATAGCAAATTCGTTGTTCTGTAATTAATTTTAGGGTTACCTCAAAGCGTCTGTGATTGTGCTAGGACCTGGGGACAAGCCACCAGTAAGTATAACTTGTTATCTTAACGTACACTAAAAACAGCGTCCGAGTGGTTTAAACAATACTTTGCAAATACATACCGCTAGCTACATACTCAGCGGTTTCCAATGAATTGAGTGTCGTAAAACCAAAACCAAAATAATCAATTTAGCCAATCACAAAGGACACAGACAAAGCAATGAACCAATAAAAAATCGAAGTAACTACATGTAGCTGACACTTAGAGCGGGAAAACGAGTGCCAGTGAATCATAGTTGGTTTCAGTTTTGCTTCAGATTGGAAGAAAAAGTGGTGCGAGTTTTGTAAGCCAATCGTGTAGCGTAGTTGATGCAAAACTTTTGGTTTTGTTGTTGTTGTTGTTGTTGTTGTTGTTGTTTTGTTTTTTCGACATTCAAATGAAAACCGCTCTAAGTATTCGAGACAATTTTATTAATTAGGCAATCATAGTTGCTCTGCCCCGTCTCTCCCCTCCATTACCTTATCCAGTTCTTCCTAAGTGATGTCAGAAATTTTGTTGTCAGATCGGAGCCGAAGTCGAAGGAACTAAAGCCATAAAAAGAAAAATCAACAATCGGTATTAAGAATTAACATTTTTCACTGCAAAGTCTTCCTTAAATGTTGGTGGAACAACATTGGAAACAGCATCTTGAAAATCGAACCTTTACCGCTATCTTGTGCCGGTAACCTCCAACCATGGTCGTTTTTTATTTGTTTGTTTTACATATTTTGCTTTTTAGCCTGTGTCTAAACTCGCAGGAGAAGACGACTCTGACGACATAGAGGCGTGAGTAATTTAATGCTATCAAAATAATTTCCGTTCCCAAAATGTACCGAGACATCGATCTTTGTTGAGGCAATCTAACGATTGGGTGACAAAAGTAAAAAAAAAAAAGACTACTTTGAAAGAAAGACTAGATACGATTCTGTTATTTGAGAATTTAGTAGCAACAAATTTATTTTAAGTTTTATAAAGTTCTACATCTGGACAAAAATGAACGTGAACCATGTCAGACTATCGCGACACTTGGATCACCAAGATATAATTCATAAAAGGAAAGATTTCGAGTGACTTTTCTTTTTAACCAATTCTTTTAACAGAAACCTCCTCAGGCCTACTGGAGTTGGTCTTCAAGAAGCAGTGTTTACTTTGAGAGTTTATCGAGCAGAAGATCTTCCACAGAGTGAGCTCTTATTTGTGATTAGTTCCTTTCCTTTATTAACCCAACCTCGTTCCTAGAGTCTTCGTTCTCCTTGACCAGCGGTCGGAAAACGAGAGCTCCGGGAGCAACCATTTTGAATAACCGAATTCTGCCCATCCGGTTTCACTACGCAGTCTCAGATTTTCTTCATCTGTGGCGCACGCCTGAAATGGTTGCTCCCAGAGCTCTCGTTTTCCGACCACTGGTCAAGGGGAACGAAGACTCTGGGAACGAGATTGTTATTAACCCGTTAATTTCTAAAGATTATCAACACCTGCGTTATAATAACTCTAAATGAATTATCAGCCATTGAATAAGCTTATTTTTCCAAGTATCAGGTAAATAAGAGACAAGCCGAAAGAAAACAACTAGTCAACTGGAATAATAAACCTTTTTAAGGGAGAGGATAGAAGTTAAGAGAGTTAATCTCAGATGTATGCCTTATTCCCAAAGCAATCTCTCTCAAGTGGTTTTCAGATCACTTTTAATTTCGGATATCCCAGAGAGGTCTTGAAATAGCCAGTCCTGTAAGTGACGGGGTTTTGCTTACGCGGACAGCCCAAGAGGCATTGAACGCTTTTACATCCTCCACGAAAACATCTCAGTAACGTGCAAGGTGCATTTTCCGCGGAAGAACTTGGTACTATTTCTAAAAGTAACTTGATAGGAATTACCTTGAAAATGATTTGATACGAGAATAAAACTAACATTGCTTAGAGAAAATAGAAGCACATGATGAAAATTATTGATTTTGCTTGTGTAGTGGATACCGCATTGATGCAAGGTGTGAAGAAATTTTTCAACATGCAGCAGGTATTTTTTGTTTTGTTTTGTTATGGATTTTCGAAATACAGTTCACGTATTTAGAGTAAAAAACTTGCTAACTGTAGAAAAGGTAGGCCAAATTATTAGCTTTACTATGGGACATAGCAAACTAGAATGAAAACCATACTATAGGGAAAAAAATGCAAACGCATACATGGGTCTAAATTCCTCTTATCGTTCAGCAAAGCTATAGGTATTCAAAAATATTCCTTTCAGAAAGATTTATTTTTACTCTTACTGGATAAACCCGAAGAAGATATTAATTATGTAACTTACTAATAGGGTGGAGGTCATTTGCAGAAAAAACAACAACATACAAACAAAATATAAACAAACGATTAACCCAGAACACAACAAACGAAGGGTAACTACAGGTAAGCCGACCGAAAACCAAACAATTCAGGACGTACTAATTGTTTGTTACAAAGACTAAGAAAGAAAAAGAAAGGAGTTAGTTATATTCTACTTGTATAACAATTTGCTTTTATCGTTTTACTTTCAACATAGGGCGATGAAAAACTGGTGGATCCTTACGTTCTTTTTCAATTTTGTGGGGAAGAGGTATAGTATATGTACCACGCAGATCAATAGGTGAAATTTGCTCCTCAGCTTCGTGTTACAGTCGTGCCTGTCAGAGAAACGAAGGCAGAGTTATTTCTACTTCATTTGCAAACTCACGGAGATACTCAACGCCAGAGTATTAGGTTATTCCATGGGGAACTTAATTCCCACCTTTTCCCCTCCTGTTAGGCCTCGTTCACACTGGCGACGCAACGATATAATGACATTACGGACATGATAGCTTATGTCGCAATGTGAACATCGACATAAAAGCACAAGGAAAGATCAGCATTTCCCTTATGACGTTATGTTCAAGCTTTTATGTTGCTATTATATAATTATATCAGGATGTTCACACTGCAATCATAACGACATAACGTCCTCGTTATGTCGTTACGGTGTTTATGTCGTTATGTTGCTAGTGTGAACTAGGCCTCAGACGTTTTGCTTGTTAACAATTAACTCATTTCCATGTTGTTGAATATACCAGTACGTTCTCCCAGATGCCATATAAGTAAATCTCTTGTTATACTCCTTACCTTGCCTTGACCATACAAAAAAGTTTAATGATATCTTAAATGTGACACTTAAGAATTGTTAGTAGTATTCTGAGAAAGCGGCTATTACATTAATAATTTCCAATTTTTTTACGGTAGAATCGGACTTCTACTATGTACAAGACGGACTGCCCGGAATTCAAGGAGACAATAAGAGTTCCTTTCATGGTAAAAATATTGCATATCTTCCTTACTATCTTATGGCAAGTAAAATTGGCATGTTTTTAGGTGTTTTCAATTGAGACGTTTTCATTATCACAAGGAAAAATGTCACTAAACGTTACATTCTTATTGATTTAAATACCAGACCGAGTAATGGCTTCCTTTAAAAGTAATAATATTCAAATCTACTTTCTCGGAAGGATAATATTTTCTCAGATTTTCACCGTGTGACATTTGTAATTCAATTAACAGGGGCACCCAACGACCGTTTTCTCTCGAATGCTTTTAAAAGCTGTTTTAGGCTATGTGGAGTACTTTTAAAGCTCTGTAGGTTAATTTTAGGTTGCGCTAAAAAAAATTTATCTGTTCGGTTATTCTATAGGGGAACTTGAGTATTCTCGAATTTATTAGGGCTTTTTTGTCCATTTCCCGAAAACCTTAGGTCTTATCGCCTTTCCGAAAATGATAGCTGACCTTTTTTCGGTACCCAAAACGACATTTTTTACAATTCGAAAACAACAGACATTAAATTTCTCATATCACGAAAGAGCGAGGTGACAATTCTCTTAAGAAAATCAGAGGGGATTAAAGGTCTTCCGAACAGATAATTTACCGAAACGATCCGTTGGGTGCCCCTGAATTAATTGTTCCTCTATTGCAGTTTCCATCGATGTGTCAGCGAGTAAAACTGCAAATATTTGACTGGTAAGTATTATATCAATCACGAAAGACTGTATTTGACCGCATTTCCAAACACCAAGAAGAGAGTTAGCTAGAGTTGAAAATACGACGCGCAGCGGAGCATTTTTGACGAAATTCGAGGTGTTTGGAAATGTGGTCAAACGCTGTCTTGAGTGTGTAATATACCTTCTCAATCGAAACTAAAACTAAGGAGAAAACGGAGAAATAAAATCGTACAAATCAATGCTCACTAAGAGTAGATATCCAACCACCGTAACGGCCGTGATTTCCTATGTTTAAAATTGATGAATTATTAATAAAATACAATATAATAAACTTTATTTAAAAACGGTGAGGGTTAAAGCTACAAGCTGTGGGGCCGTGTAGAAAATAGAATTGAAAAAGATAAGTAAAAGATAAGTAAAGTTATTCTAAGTTTCTAAACACAGCTCATTTTGAAACTCGGTACTTTTCAGTTCTGTTGTTGCCGTTCTGTATTCAATAATAGAATTACTAAATTCCTATGATTTTTGCAAGTTGAGATATCTTGACCTGAGGAGTAAACCAAGCCTTTTTTCCCCATACTGAGTAAGATCTTTTGTCACTTGACATTCTTTATTCATGCCGTCTATAGACCGTCTGCTAGTAGGTCTGGTGAAATAATAAAATTAATATTACAAGGAGCTTGAGCTGCAGAAAAATTATCATAAGAAAAAAATAATTTACTTATTCAAAAAGGCTAGCACCAGACCTCAGAGTAAACCAGTGACCAAAAAAACGTGAGAACATCCCATTTCTTAGAACCTAGTTACTTTAGATATAAGTTTCAGGTCATTTTTGCCAGGTCGAGGGGCCTTTGTTGCACAATTGCAAATTTGAATGATGAAATTCGACAAAAAAGTATATTTGTTTAATTTAAGTTAGATTTCAACTGATAAACTGACAAGAAATCGACCTCATATACTACGCGATAGTTAAGGGATATCGTTAACAAACTCTGCATTGATTTCTGTTAGGGATCGACTGACTGATGATGATTGTATTGGAACGACTTTTATCTCTCTTCAATCGATTTCTGGACAAGGAGAGGAAGGTATTTTGAATATAATGAAAACTATATTGTCCGTTTCATATTTTAGCGTTTCCACCAGCCTGCCCTTCATGCATGCCTGCTTATTAAATTGAGATCACTAGCATGTGTAAAGCAGTTACTTAACGAAAGATTACTTTACGTCGTCAGGATTTCTTCCAATGTTTGGGCCTTGCTGGTTGAATTTCTATGGTTCTCCGAGGGAGTTTTCTGAACTCCCGGATGAATACGATGATCTTAACCTCGGAAAGGTGAGTTTCCGGCATACCCTAACTTATTTGTTCCTTATGACGTCAATCGAGTGTCACATAAAATGACCGACGACACATGGAGCTCCAAATATTCCATTCAGAACAGAACTGAGTGTGATGGTTTTCATACCAGAAAACATATTAGCAATATTGAGAGTTAGTCCATTACCTAATTTTCCTTCTTTCCCATCCAGACTGGGACGCCGAAATTTGACCTATCGTATTGCCTCTAAATTGGTTTATTTGCATTTTTATGTCTGTTTGTTAGAGTATTTAACCATTTCCCTCGTATATATCGTTTTTACAGGGAGAGGGAGTGGCATACAGGGGTCGATTGTTGGTGGAGTTAGAAAGCAAGTTGGGTGAAGAAATCGACAAGGCATTGGAAAAGATGAAAGGACCTGAACTTATTCGTGTACAGGTAACGCAATCACCCTCGCGTGAATTACGTTTAGACTCGAATATTACGTCATTTTACACACAGGTCAGTTAACAAACTAATGGAAATGCCGCGATCCAAAGGGGCACTGCGGACACACACCCGAAGGTTCTCGGCTCTCTTACTGGCTGTTATTTTCTAAAAATTCGATTGTTTTTGGTTCAATAAATGAATACGCATTGCAAACAAACAAACTTTACATTTTATTTTCAGCCATATCTCAGTCGCAGCAAATACAAGCTGTTCGCTTGTTTCTACGAAGCTTCGATGGTGTTTGATGTGGATGGGCCTGTTGAATTCGAAGTTAGCATCGGTGAGAAATTTTGCTTTTCTTCATTACTCAGTTGATGTTTAAGATGAGAAGCAGAGAAATCTTATCGCCACTTTATGCTTGGATTCAACGGTCAGTTCAGCCAAAACTGCTGTCCGCTGGAAGCTGTGATGACATTCATATCCCAAAAGTCCACCTAGAAATCACCAAGCGGTCTTTCTATCCTACTAGTGCGATGGAATTCAATATTATTGAATTCTCAGAGAACAGAAGATAATTTTTTAGTTAGATGTTAAATCAGACGTGTAATGATTTTCATATGTTTGGTTTCTATCTACAACGAGTGACGGTGAAATAGTTCCTTGCCGTTATAATAGGTTATTCTGTCTACATGCTAAACACGAATGCCAAACTTGCTGTTAGTCGTCTCCCTTAAAATTAAGTTTTTCAGTCAGACAAAAGCGTCTTACGCACAAAAGCTGTTATTTTGAAGGCAACTATGGCAACATGATGGATGAGTCCATGGCGCCTTCGAACACGCCTCCTTGCAACGCAGTGTACGATGGATGCAATTATTACTATCTTCCATGGAGCAGGGAGAAGCCTTGTGTATGTGTGGAAAGCTACTGGGAGAACATTGCCTTCAGATTGGAACCCTTAAATGCCTTGCTAAGGATTATTGATCGTGTGGTAAGACTGGCTATTGCACCGATATCTCTATATATTTTCTCTAACAAAGACTGATGGGGTTCTTGAAAGATTTCCCCGGAGGTCTTGTATGGGC
Organism: Orbicella franksi; assembly: GCF_964199315.1. Classification (NCBI taxonomy): domain Eukaryota; kingdom Metazoa; phylum Cnidaria; class Anthozoa; order Scleractinia; family Merulinidae; genus Orbicella; species Orbicella franksi. The sequence continues at coordinate 17,818,337 of NC_138146.1, read as the reverse complement.
TTTCTTGGCTACAGTCCGGCATCGCTTCCCAGGCTGGCGAGTCTTACATGTTTTGCTGTTCGTATTTCTCATTTGTTTTTCAAGGAGACGTGCATCGTCTCCCAGGATATCTCCTATGTTTTCCAGAGTAGCTGGAGGAGGTATTCAAAGTGTTATCAAAAAAGATCTGCAAATGAATAAACGATGCTGGTTTATAAGAATGCATGGCCATTTAATCTCATTGAGTCAGAATTTTGAAATTTTTAGTTTTTGAGAAAGGCGACTTTCTGAAGAACCGCTAGGGGAAACCTAAACGTCAATCCCTACGTAAAACAGGAAGAATGCCAACTCGACCTTGTTACCTGCATTAACGTGAGCAATGCAGTGATGTCGAAAAAATACTCTTTATGTTAGAACATGCTGTACAAGACCACTCAAGACATTTGCTGAACTACTTATTTGTTCTCCAGAAAAGCAAAATAGCAGAAGTAACGTACGTGATAGCCAGTAATGCACCAGAGGTAGACCGCGCTTCGTCGTTGTTCTCTTTACTGGATCAACTCATTGCAGACTGCAGGTAAAGAGGAAGGTCTCACCGGCTTTCTTACAGTAACGATATTCTAGTGTATATCCCTAATCCTTTCGTATACACCAAAATCTTTTCAAATCAACTTAAGCCTGTAGAAAAATAGATAATTTCTAACCGTCCCTAACATTACCAAAGAGATAAAAAGGTGAGAAACCCAAACGGATGTTAAAGAATAAGTCGAGACAAATTACGAATGAAAAGAATGCATAAAAAAACTGCGGCTTGATGACATATTATTAGGCTTGACTAGGCTTGATTACGTGATATATAAACACCGAAGTTACTCATTATCCTTGTTTGTTTATTCTTTTCGTTGTTGTTATTGTTGTTTTGTTTTGTTTTTTTGCGAAGTGATGGTGACCAGACTTTTTTCTGTAAGAAATTCCGCATCTACAACGTAGTATATATTACTGAAAGGGTACGATACGGCATCATAGCCGGGCTAACTGGATAATATTTTTTCATAAGCTATTCACTTTTGAAATAGTTTTACCCTTTTCAAATGAGCGCGAGCATTGAATTTCAATTTCAGTTCTGCAACCTCACTACAAAGTAGTTTTTCTGTGAAACTCCCAAGGATAGGTTTATCCAATTAGTTGTCACTGATTAACTAGTAATATCGAGATTAGAAACTACTTTCATAGTTTTTGGGTTATCTTTAATTAATCTCTTTAAGACACATAGGTTTAGGGTTAGGGTTAGGGTAGGGTTAGGTTAGGATTAAGACTTGACAACGAGCTCCAGAATGACTTGATTTACTCTTTTAAACAGTAACGGTCTGCCAAACTTGAAAGGAAAAGCAAACAAGCTAGATGCTAAGCGCCGTCTAGAGAGGAAAAGCGAACTGGTATATATAATGTTACCAATGGACCTTTTCGGTGATATGGTGGCCATTTTAAATTCTATTGTTTGAAATGGCTATTATGGGATGCTCAGGGGGCATATACATACAAACTTACCCCCTGCACAGCATTCCATAATAGCTATTTGAAACAATAAAATTCGAAATGGTCAACGTATCGCAGAAAAGGTCCATTAAATGAACGTGTATGGCATATTATAGCATGCCAAAGACACGATGTGTAAATGGTTAATTTTACTTTCTGAAAACATTTACAGAAATTAAAATATTGCTCACTTTATATTACATGCAAACAAGCAAGAATTGCCTGGTTTACCGACATATTTTGGTTTGATTCTAGATAAATGACAGTCGCGACTTCAGAAGAGTCATTTTTTGAGTCCCGAGATTATAAACAATTATTGGATGAGGTTTTTGTGATATCCAGAATAATCAAGGTCGAGGCAGGGGTTCTCAGCCGAAGCCGAAGGCTGAGGCTGATAACCCTTACCGAGACCTTGATTATTCTGGATATCACAAAAACGGAATCTAATACTTGTTTTATTATGCATAGAACGAAAAAAAAAAAAACAATATGGAAGTCATGTTTTTGCTCCTTCACTGACGGCAAGCAACACAAAGCGCGCGAACTTGACATGATTACCCTTAGAAATTATGTATCGCGGTCATACATGACATGATTACATGTGACCTTAGTGTCCTTGACATGATTATTCTATAATCTGAAGCTAGATGACGCCACAGGTGCTGATTTCGAAAATTCACTATACGCTTTCAGCCAATCAGAAAAGAGATAGTGAGTTCAATGTATAATAATCTAGTAAAACGGCCAATCCGCAATAAGCTGTATTATACAAATGACTAGTAATTGGAAATGGTACTTTTAGTTTAGTTATCGATCCCTGAATCACGAGATCGTGTGATTAGTTTTAAACGGTAAGGCCTTCAGATCAAAATAATTTTAACTCTGCATGAAGACGTTTCAACGATCAAGATGTGGGCAGTTTATTGATCCTATCCAATAAAAAGGCTTCGGGAAGGTAATATAAGGCTACTTTTTAATCAAACGTCTTGTTGTTGTTTTTTTTTTTTCAGCGTTCCATTGCACAGGAAGCCACCGAGTTAAAGGAAAAAGCCACAAGCGTCGAAGAAGCACTTTCAGACGTGGAGGAATTTCTTCAACGATTACAAGATCTTGCCGAGGAGGTGAGAAATGCCTTTAAAATGCCTCATGTTAAAAATTTGATTTCCAATTTCAAGTTCCTACGGGGTGAGGATGTTTCGAGCTCGTTGAATGAATGAATGAATGAATGAGTGAAAGACCTTTATTAAAGTGTCAATAGTACTTAGCTTAAAAAAAAAATCTAATTGGGGACACTATTTACACAATAAAATATACCTTAGCTAAAGTTAAAACTATTTACAATTTAATGAATAATGGATAAAATAAATAAGTAAATGATTCCTTACTTCTAGTGAAAATTCTACAGGTGTTAAGTTGTAAACCAGAAACGGGATATGCCTAATATACTTCAATTTTAAATAGGTATGTGTCTTGCTATTACATACATTTCCAGGAAAACCGATGTTTCTAAATGAAATAATACGGACAGCATAGGGTCAGAGCCAAGTGTCCGTATTATGGAGCTGTCTCCATTACTGAGGCAGAGAATACAAAAATTCTGCATCGTGGTTCCTCTGGGACCAAGTGAGCTGTCTGTAATAATTATATTAATGTCCTCATTATAGGGCTGTCCGAAAGGAGAGGTTCGACTGTAATTAAAGTGTGTTGCAGAATGAAAACGGTTCATGAGTTAAATAACTTCCTATAGCTTAGTTGCGTCTCAGACGTGCATTTCGTAGAATGTCCATCACAGCGCACCGAATATGTCTCATCTTCCAGCAGTAAATGATGGGGTTTAAAGACGAATTAAGGAACGCTATTGTCACCGTGTATATCGTTAACCTTTTTACAACGGTAGTTACTCCAAAGATTGGTACGACAGCATAGAGGCAGATATTTGGTAAATAGCAAAGCACAAACACAAGATACACGTAAAATGCTCCAAGCGCAGATTTTCTTATCCTTAAAGCATTAGCCATTTCATCGCCATTCTGTACTTGAAGCGCACTGATTGCATTTCGGTGGTGTCGAACGGCCAGATATATCTTGTAGTTAAGAAACGTTGTTGTTACCAAACAACCAACATCAAAAATGGTAAAAATTACGGTAGTAATATTTATCGGACTCCACAACATTACAAGCGACAGGGACAAACTGAAAACCCATAATGAGATCACCACTTTAGTAACACGCTGGTGAGTCATAACTTCTTGGTATCTGAGATGAAGATAAATTGCCAAGAACCTGTCTAAACTCATGATCATAACTCCGA